>NC_039253.1:882302-1089802 GCF_003368295.1 Carassius auratus
ATTTTATAGTTTTTTATTTTTTAGTTTCTTTTTTATTGCTGTGTTTACCAATTTTTTGTAGTTTTTATAACTGCATCTATTTATTTTTATTTTAGTTAAAGTTTTAGTAATTTTGTTGTGTGTTTACATAGTTTTTTTATAAGTCTACATATTTTTATTAATTTTTTTTCAGTATTGGTTTTTGTGGTTTTATTACATCAATTTAAACAGAATTACAATGAGAACTGTTAACATTTATTGTTTTTAAAGTAACAGTTTTTTTAACGTTTTTAGTTTTATTTCAAGTTTAATATATTAACACTGGTTTGGGGTTGCTAAGATGTTTAATTGTTTTTCAAAAGTCACTTCTGCTCATCAAAGCCACATTTATTTGATCACAAATACAAAACAGTAAAATTATTAAATATTATTAAAATTCAAAATAATAGCTTTCTATGTTAATATCTGTTAAACTGTAATTTATTCCTGCATCATATTGCATCATATTTTTGCAAAAACTGAAATATGTTTTGTTTTTCAGAATTCTTTGCTGAAAAGAAAGTTCAAAAGAGTAGCATTTATTTGAATCAGAATTTTTTTCTGCATTAAAAACATCTTTACTTGTCACTTTTGGTCAATGTAATGTGCACTTTACAAATAAAAGTAATAATTTATTTTAAAAAAGTAAAAAAAAAAAAAAAAAAAAAAAACTGACCCCAAACTTTTGAACAGAACTGAATTAATTCATTAAGTGCGTCATGCTTCTGTCACAGTAAGGGTTTGATGAACAAGAAAAATGAAGATCAGTTCAAAATGTGCCATTTATCTCTCATCAAACACACACACACCTGGCTCGAGTAATAGAAAGCACCATAGAGATGAGATTTAGTTCAGTATTGTGTGGATCAGAGACACGAGCGTGTCTGAACAGAGCGCTGAACACCAAACACCAATCCACATCCAGGTGTTCCTCTTCCACATCAATAATAACAGTAATTATATCATCCAAAACGAGGAAAAAACCTCACAGCATTGGAGCAGGGCTCAGCTTTTTATCTATTCACTTCTTTTTATGTTTTCACAAAAGACTGACTTCTAATGGAGACCAACGAGCAACTTAACACCAAAAAGCCTTCTGCGTTATACTTGATATGTAAATGACTAATGATCAAACCCGTCACACACAATCTACTCCATGCCTTCTGTCGTCAGATTGATAGTTAACACTTCTTTTATCCAGTAAAAGCTCTTGAACAAGCGTCAACCTCCAGCTCTTGAGTGATTGTGATCAAGTAAAGGTCAGAATAAGGTCAGTAATGTCTCCAGATGAACTCTCACTGGACTGAATCTGGACCGATCATGTTTTCGAGTCTCAAATCTGATCCTCATGATCTTTTGAGGAGCGTTTGTTTCCAGGAGCTTTACGTTCACTGTTCCTCAGCGGAGGAATGATCTTCACAAGCCTCCAGAACATTTCACATCTTCTGAGGAGAGTTTATTTCTTCAACTCTCAATATGTTTCATTTCAATCTCATCTTACTAAGACATATTATTGGAGATATAGAGTGACTACTGATATTTAGACCATTTTTTGTATTCAGTCTGCCATTCAGATTTGATGAAGTCAGTTTTATTTTATTGTATTTTACATCTCCTTTTATTTGTGTGACATTTACTTTATTTTGTTTTCCATTTAAATTTATGTCATATTTTTTGTTTTTATTTTATACTTTAAAGGGGGGGTGAAATACTCGTTTTCACTCAATATCCTGTTAATCTTAAGTACCTATAGAGTAGTACTGCATCCTTCATAACTCCAAAAAGTCTTTAGTTTTATTATATTCATAAGAGAAAGATAGTCTGTACCGATTTTTCCCGGAAAAACACGAGCGGCTGGAGGCTTGACGTGTGGGCGGAGCTAAAGAATCACGAGCGCCAGTAGACTTTTGCGTTGAGAGCATGTGGAAGCTGTGACATTACTGTGAGGGAAAAACAATCATCCAAAACAAACCATGGCTAACAGTCAGATTCAGCCATATATTTATGATCCAGAATCAGATCCAGAGGCTGAAACTGAATGAGAGCAGCAGCAACGACATCTCTATGTGGTATGTACTGAAACTGTATATATTTGCTTAGCGGTTTTGGAAAATGGTTCCACTTTTTTTTTTTTTATTTAAGCTGTACATGTGGAAAGTGCAGTTTGATGACAACATCGCATGTTGTTTACTTGATGTGCTTACGCGCCGATAGCTAAGTTAACAACACAGAGATATTTGAAGCAGTTTTACTCACCGCCTGCGGTTCCAACACACGATCGTGACCCTTTTTCGTTGGGATTGCATCATCCTTAAGAAATAAACGATGTGCAAATCCGTCGTCAAACTGGGCCTTGTTTGTAAAACAAGCATCTTCGAAATGCATGGCAACAAACACTTGCACAACTCCGTTGATGCTCTGTAAAAATAAACTCCATCCACTGGTCCCTTAATGCTGTTTCTCTTTTGGTAATCTGTGCAGTGTTGTCTTGCCCTGGCAACCAAAAACACACTTCTTTTGTGACATTTGGCGACGCTCTCGCTCTGATCAGTGAAGTCTGTTGTGCTCTCAGTGCTCTGCTATACGGGAGCCCGCGCTCTTCCGGCAGAAGTGCCTCAGGACCCATATAAGGAAATTCCGCTCCATCTAACGTCACACAGAGCCATACTCGAAAAAAACTTTCCGAAACTTGTGACAAACCGGAAGGAGTATTTTGGGAACAACATACAACTTAATTTTTGAAACTTTGTCCATGTTTAGCATGGGAATCCAACTCTTTACACTGCAAAAACAGAAATCTAAGAAAGTAAAAAAAATCTTATTTCTAGAAAATACATCTTGTTTTTTGCCATAAAAGACCAAAATTCTTATAAAATACATTGCGTACTAGTTCATTAATCTTAATTTAAGAAAATTAGTCTTATTCTGTCTTGATAAGTAAATTTTTACTCATTTTGAGGTAGATTTTACCAGAAACAAGTGACAGCTATAAAGTGCGAGTTTTGGTGGATGTTCAATTAGATTGTTGTGCTAATTTTAAGAATAATACCACTCCTAAAAATTCTATTTTCAAGAAAATTAAAAAAGTTCAAATCTATAAATATATTTTTCTGTTTGTGTCTGTTCATGTATTTGAAAATTAAATTAAGACAAATTGCTTGTGTGAACAAAAACACTTGGTCAAAAAGTGGTGTAAATCTGATTTACTGTATTTCATTGTATGTAGAACAATCACATTTACAAAGTAACACAGATTCATTTAACCCTGGGGCTGTCAAAACAATGTCGATGAACTCAACTTGTATTGAACGCAGATTATTCCAAAATATCCCAATGGCAAATTAAATAATTATTTTGTTTGAAATTGTTATACATCCAGAATAATTCAAAACGTATTCAATCTAGAACACACCTATAAATTCTCACACACTTGAGGCTTTATGTAATTCAATCACATCTCCGAGGTAATATTTCACAGGGACGTATGTAATGTCCCTGTGACTTAAAATGTAATACGGTGTGAAGTCAACAAGGTTGTCTGCATTCACTAGTTCAGTTGCCTCTGCCAGGTTGGGAACCTCAATTTTATAAGACATGTAGTCTCTGTCAAAACAGACTGTACTGTAAATCTGACATTCAAAACAATACAAAGATGAATTTATGACAAATATGTTCCTCACAAGTCCAAATTCCGGTAGACTACTACCATTTGCCATACACACTACTAATGTTTTTTCACTAATGTATTTGTTTCCATTTAAAGTAATCCACTTAACAGACACTGCATGGTCTATCTGATCAACTCCAAAGTAGTCCCTTACTTTTCCTTTCAAATACGCCATGTTTTTTACTTCTGATACTGGTCCCAATACACATTCACTGCCAAAAATCGGGTGGTTGGAACGGTTTACATTCTGACAACATTCAAACATTTGGTTGTGCTTAATTAAGGACTTACAGACATTTTTGAAATTTACTTTTGAAACCCATTTTTTAAAAAAACAATGTTTGGATTCGAATCTCATGCACATGTGACGGAGCATTGGTCCCAACAGTTTAATCTGGGATGGAACATGAATCAAGTAATGCTGTTTAGGTGTAATGTTGTTTTCTGAGAAAAGATCCTTAAAATGTTTAAGATGCTGTTCAATAAGTACTTTCAACTTATCAGTAGTCTCAAGGCTAATAACAGGTGAAAACAAAATTTGAACAATCTCCAGAAGCTCAAGAATGAAGGAAAAATATGCAGTACCTTTAATCACATCCAATAGAAAGGGCACTATTTTGAGTAAAACAAGCATTTGACCCGATGACTGCTTCAGTTTGTTGTCATTGGAAGCTAATGTACTGTACGCAATAGGGCTAGGCCTATCTCTAGTATCTTGTGGAGAGTATGGGAATCCAATTATATCTGCATTGAAAGCATCAAGGTCCAGTTGTCCCAAAAGCACCAATTGTTTCAGGATACACTTAATTTCCAAAGGAGCAATGCCCTCAAGAATTACATGCATTATATCTTGAGGAGTTTGATGGATTAAATTAAAGGCAGGGAAATCCATTACTTTGCTCCTTCGGTTTATTCCATATGTAGTTTTAAGGCTGTTCCTGAGATATTCAGTACTGGCTTTCTCAATGTCACTACACTGTCGAATATGTCTTTCCAGTGTTCTTTGCTCAAAGTTTTCATCATTAAAAAACATTTGCATGTCTTCAAAAGAACATTCACAATGTCGGCATTTACTGTATGCAAAGCCCACACCCTCTTTAAATCCACATAACTCATGTTGAGCTAAAGTATCTCCACATACGGAAACCACTGCTCCATATATCTCATGTTCACCACATGGAAGATGAATCTTCACGCCATTATATAGCTTGACCAAGTCCTCATGCAATCTTGCCAATATGGCATCAACTCCACATTCTGAGAGTTCACTTTGCTTTGCAATAGCAAGAAGGCGGATTGAAGCTAATTTTGACCTGTACTTTGGATTAATGTTTCCCAAAGTGTAGTAAAACATGAGCAACTTATTCTTTGAAGCTTGAGACCCAAGTGGATTGCAAATTTCGATTTCATCTGAATAAAGAATTATCTGTAAAGCAGAGGGTCTAGAAGAAAATAAAGGGTGTGAAAGCATTAGTTCACCATCTATGATGTCATAAAAATATCCACTGCTGCATTTCTGAGATCCACCATTTATCATGGCAAAGATTTTTGGATGAGACATTAATTGTTCTAAACTCTTTATCAGGGGTATATAATGGAAACATTTGTTTTTTATTGCGAGGTCTCTTTGTTTTTTTCTTTTCTGACGACATACTGCTAATCCGACTGAAACCTCTTCTGCTTCCACAAAATTGAATTTTTCTTTTATGACACTGTCCTGTCTATATGATGTTGAAACTGCAGCAAATGGATCTTTAAAGGAGTCAAAGAGTCCCAAAGCTTCTCGCTGAAGTTCACTTCCTGCATGTCTGTTGAATACTGTTTGTAGCTGACTCCTCAAGCTGTTCAGTAACTGAGCTTGATACGCCTGAACCTCAGCCACAACATCATTCACACCACTCTGAAAAAATAAAAACAAAACATTAATTAGCAGGGAAATATATGTTACAGCGTTACAAACATCACTGAATGAGAACATTGATAGATCATTAACGTGACTCAGGAACAAAGTTTTTGCCAAGATTTATAGTGACAAATACTAATTTTAGAGGTGTACTTTTGAGGTTGTGAGGTAAAATTTGGAAATATTAACATTTTTAATGGTTTTGATAGACATCTCATATGCGCAAAGCCTGCATTTATTTATCAAAAATACAGAAAAAAAATATATATTGTGAAATATTACAATTTAAAACGTCTGTTTTCTGTGTGAATCTGTGTTAAAGTGTAATTTATTTCTGTGATACACAGCTGTATTTTCAGCATCATTCCTCCAGTCTTCAGTGTCACATGATCTTCAGAAATCATGAAAATATGCTGATTTTATACTCTGTTATTATCGGTGTTGGAAACAGTTGCAATGCTAATATCTTGTGATAATATAAAACTTTAAAAAAAATTCCAGGATTCATTGATGAATAAAAATAGTAAAGAACAGAATGTATTCAAAATATAAATATATTCCAACAATGTCTTTACTGTTCCTTTTTTAAATTAATTTAACACAACCTTGCTAATTAAAAGTATCAATTGTTAAAAAAAAAAGTAAACTAAATGACTTCAAACTTTGAATGGTAGAGTACATTGTCACAAATTATTTCTATTTTAAATAAATGCTGTTCTTTTAGATTTCAGATTACAACAAAAAAACACTTCACAATAAGGTTTTATTAGTTTACATTAGAGGTAACACTTTATTTTATTATTATTATTAATTAATTATTATTATTATTAAGCACTTATTAATGCCTTATTCTGCATGACCTTATTCTATATTCCTCACCCTACCCAATACCTAACGTTAAAAACAAACATATTAATTATTAATAAGCAGTAAATTAGGATTTTTTTTTTGTTTCAAAGAAAAGTCATAGTTAATAGTAAATATGTTTCCTATACTAAAGTTTTACCACATTAGTTAACTACTACAGATAACATAAATTAAGAATTAACAACAATTATACAGCATTTATTAATCTTAATTTCAACATTTACTAATACATAATTAAAATCAAATTCTGAAGTTTTTAAACATTAGTTAATGCACTATGAACTAACATGAACAAACAATGAATAGCGGTATTTATATTAACGGACATTAACAAAGATGAATAAATACTGTAACTAAAAACTGTATTGTCAGTTCGTGATACATTAGCTAATGTTAACGAATGAGACCGTTTGTGTTATGTATTGCAACGCAACTTCATTTTACTGATACTAACCTGTGAGAGATGATGTTTCTCTCTAGCAGTCATCACAATAGCAGTGGCATGTCTGGATAGCACATCATCACTTGATAATTCGTCATTCTAAACATGAAGAAAATAGTAAAAATATTATATACTTGAATGTATAATAATTAGGTTAAATAATAGACTATGCTATGACATAATCAACATGAACTAAGTTATTAATTTACCATGGTTTCTTGGTGGAGGCATGAGGAACTTGAGTCATCAGAAGGCCTGTTTGGAATAGGTAGAGTGGGATTCGAATCTGAAGTTTCATTTAGTAGGACATCCTGTGCTTCCAGGTTCGGATGAGACCGCAAAACGGTGTTACTGCTTAAGCCAGAGAAAACTGATTCACCAGTGTCAAAAGCATCAAAATCACCAAAATGTTCCACAGGAACAAGAAGAGAGGTTTGCAAATCCACACTATTTTCCAGTGTCTTTTCATTATCCGGACTGTCACTTGACTTCCAAGTATCCTGAGCCTCCAGCGTTCGTTCACTATATGTCCACAAGTTGTTGCTGTCCGTTTTTCTAGGTTCACCGAATGCCTCGTGTTGTGCTGATCTCTCTCTCCGATGTGATCTGCTGCTACTCACGCCGTCTAGATATTGTGAGTGTGTTCGTCTGATGTGATACCAAAAAGAGTTGTAGACTCGGTACTCTTTAGTGCACCCATCTATTCCACAAACCAGACGGAAATCTGGACTACGACTATGTGCAGAATTTATGTGACTCAATAAAGATTTGAGAGTAAGAGCCACAAACACATAACAAATTATGCAGCGCCAAATCATTTTCTCCGGTAAAATCAAAGCAAGCTTTCGTAGCGACCTCAAATAAAACAGAAGAGATGTTGAGTATAAAACTAATGTCAAATGTATCTTTCAACGGTAACCAATTAACTACGTTAAAGCCTTAATAACTACTGTAACGTTCTTAACGTGCCAAATTAAAAACGTACAACACAGGAAATAAGAAAAACGCGCGAGCGTGCATGCGCAACAGTGCGTCGATCCTGTGACGTGTTAACGTTTTGAAATACGCATGCGCAATCAGCGCGCAAAAGTGCAGCAAGGAAACGAATGCACTTCCTCCCGCCAGTTTCTCACGATGGACGGACTCGATGAAGTTGCGATTTGTACTCTAAAAGGTTAGTAATTTATACATATTTTTTGAAAATCAGTTAATTCTATTGGCCATTCTGTATATTTGAAGTTGAATTGTAATCTAAAAATTTTCCTACCAGAAACAGCCCTCCTGTAACTGAATGAAGCTGATCATTCAGTCTTTTTCTTGAGATGTTCAGTAACTTAACTTAACGTTACATCTTTTGTCTGAAATTTCAGCCTGTCCCGTTTTGCTTTCCATCTTTTTAGTTGTACTAGTTAGTACAAATTAAATAATACTTAATTTATTAAAAGCGGCTTATATCCAAATATGACCTCAATTTGTTTTGTGACGTCACCCTGAGGCAAATTCAATTAAACTATCACTTCTGTTGTTTTATCGTTAACACTTTATAATAAATTTGTATTCAGTGACAATAGTCAGCTGTTTTACAACATTTGTTTTGCAGCACTTATTGATCCTTGTGTTTCATGGACAAATATATATAGATCTTTTTTTTAAATGTGCATACCACAACATTAGTTATTTCATAATGAACATACAATGAACATTTGTACAACCATATACCAATACTTTTAAATGCTCTAAAACTGTTTATTGCTTTTTCATATTACCTAATGCATTTACTGATGCTGACAAAAATAACCTTTTTGTCAAGTGTTAAGAATATTTTATCATTATTGCCTGTTTATTTCACTTCATTAAGCCATTTCATAGACTTAATATTTCTGCCATGTTAGGACCATGTTATAAAACAAAAATGTCTCTATTTCTCTTATTAAATAGCTATAATCAAGTGAATGCATTTTCACAATATCTGAAAAAGTTATGCATACAATGTATAATGCACCTGAGCTATGCTAACTAACATATTTACATGTGTTCTAAGCTGCTAACATTGGGGAAGACATTTTACCAACTCTCACACGGGATGATATCCGAGATCTCTTTCCTGGTCCTGAGCACTTCCTGCGACGCAAAGCCATTTGGCTTATTATTCATAAGGAAGAACAGGTATTTTTATTTAAACCCTTAACTGTCACGCCATTTTTGAGTTTAGACATGAATCCAATCCAAACCTAAATGTTTAAAAGTATGAAAAGTATGAAAAACTTATGAAAGTTTAAATTTACTGTAAATCAAGTGTACTGTACTAAGCATTTATTTTATATTAAATGCATATTTTATCAAATATATTTTACTCTAAAATTGCTATCAAATGAAAGCAATATGTCTATCCAAGTTGCGTTTTAAAATTGAAGTTGATGTAAAAAAAAAAAAGGCCCCTGGATGTCACAGACATTGTTAATTTTTTATTTTTTTTTATTTTAACTATTGATACATTTTACTATTATTTTTATATGACTATTACAAATTTATAAATGTCTGTCCAAATATCAAAACAGTTGGCAAATATTGAACCGTGAGACTCAGACTTTTCCAACATTATTTGTTTTTTCAAGATTTGACTATAAAGTAGCTAAACTAAATATTGTAATTTGTAACATGACATCACCTGCTAGGGTAGGAGCTCACTAAAAGAAATGAAAGTACCATTTCCATGGTAACACCACATCGATTTAAAAAGGTTTTATTAGGTCGGACCTAATTGTGGTGTTGATTAATAAAATATGTGATATGAAAAAAGGCAATATATAAGAAGAGTGTCAAGTGTCCCATCAGTGGGATAGTGACAGTTAAGGTTAAAATATTTGTGTTTTGGACGTTTTTTACCTGTTATCGGTAATTACATTTTCAGCACAGAGGATTTATATGTAAATTGGTGTGGTTAAAGATTAACACTTATACATTCAAGTGTGACCCTCTGGAATAAAATGATAAATTACTTTTCTGATTTGATTAATGTATACATTTTGTATTTTAGGAGCACACCATTCCTGTTGAACCCCAAGGTTCATCAGCTGATGATGAACATAATGGAAGTCCAAAAAGAGATGACCCCAGCACTTCAAAGTTTTTGAAGTTACCCAGCCCAGAATACGTTCTCTTCACTGATAGTGAACTACAACATGTGAGACGTGCATACTTCGAGCAGCAACGTCTTGGAAAAGAGGGTGAAGTCACCTTATCAAAGGAGCTCTTCTGCCGACTCATCCGAAATACCATGACAAATATGATATCTATTGCAAGAGCCTCTTCAGATGACTACAAATATCCCACTAAACATGAAGTTATTGCCATGGCAAAGCGGTTAGTGGAATACTACCCTATGATAAAAGATAAGTCAACTGGATCAAGTCATGAGTGGGTGAGAGACTTCATTTGCTTGAATATTTATAGTCAAAACGTGTTTTCCTGCTAACATTGTTTCAAAACTATTCATTGATGCTTCCTTCTTTTTTACAGGACACTGTTGCCAAAAAGCTCTTGAAGCGACTTTCAAATATCCGAAGTCCTGTGAAGGCCAAACACCCTCCATCCAAGAGAGCACGTCTGAATGAAGTACTGTCTGCTGCAGTGGCAAGTGACTATGATGCTGATTCCAGTGCATCAACAGTTCATCTGTCACCACCTTCAAGATCAAGCACCCCACAGCAAGAAATTGACAGCATTGATGAAGCATGTATGTACATTACCATTTACAAGAAAATTCACAAGTATAGTATTTGCAGTAAGTAATAACATAATATTTGGTAATATATGTAATCCTAATTCTGCCTTATTTATTTTTATGTGGCATGGCATACATTCTTGTTCTAATTATATTGAATGCCTGAATTATAGCCGACGGTCCAGACAACAGCCTTGACAGCCAGAAAACACAGGCACGACATTACAGGACTCTACAAGAAATGTACAAAGCAAAGAAGCCAAACAAAGCTGCTGTAACTCATCTATTAGACCTGGAGTTCCAGTCCAGAAGAAATTTCATTGACTCAAATGCTTTGAAGGAGCAAGACCGACCCACAAAAATTTTACAGGCATACCCGTGCTTCAAAGAACTGGACCATGTGGGTATACACATTGAAACATACTTTAGACTCAGTGACAAATGTCCCATATCATCTGCCTAACTGCAGACATACAGATGAATGATTTTTATAACTTTCAATATTTCTCTCAGGTAATGGATGAACTGCGGAGAGTCATTGAGCCAAACAATAGCCAATACACTTCTGAGGTGAAAGGCAGGTGGGAGAACTTCTACTCCAAGGTTCAGTTTTATGGCGTCATGAAGAAAGTCATGAAGCCTCCAAGGACATTAAATGGAGGTAAAGATGTATTTCATTGATTGACCTACCTGATTTCAGTAATAATTTATAATAAGTATACAGTAATAAAGTACTTACCATTATAGTACTTACTGGTTTATATTTAATTCATAGTTATTATATTGTAGTATCTACATTGGTAATACATTAATAGGCTATATGCAATTAGTCTTCATTCATTTTCAGTGGAATTAACAGTTATTGTTGTTTAATTAGCTCATAAGTAATAACTTAGTTAATATTTATTATGATTTGTTTACAACTTAAAGGGTTAGTTCACCCAAAAACAAAAAAATGTGTAATCTATTACTCCCCCTCATGTTGTTGTACACCCATAAGACCATCATCTTCAGAACACAAATTTAAGATATTTTTGATGAAATATGATGGTTCAGAGAGGCCTCTATTGCCAGCTGTAATGACACTGCACCTCTCAAGATTCAGAAACAGTTCATGTGACTACAGGGGTTAAACTTTTTATACTTTTTATAACCTCTCGAGATCCATAAAGGTACTAAAGACATATTTAAAACAGCTCAAGTGAGTTCAGTGATTCAACTTTAATGTTGTAAAGTGGACAGCCATTTGATAACAGATCATTCTAAATTGTAATGTTGACATGCATTCTCTGTAAATCTGTTTTAAAACTATGTATTGTGAAAAGCGCTATATAAATGAATGTGAGTTGAACTGAATTAATCTATTTATTCCTAGTTTATTAACAATTCCTTTACTACGAGCTAATTAAACAATAATAACTAATTGTTGTGACAGTGTACTCACTATTTGTATATTAATATATGTATATTAACTGCGAATTAACTATAAACTAATAGTTTGTTAATGATTTTGATGTACTTTATTCTTGTATGGTTTATAATAAAGTGTTAACCTAATTCCTAAGTGCATATCAATATCGATTTCCTCTCTTGTTTTTTTTTTCTTGTTTTTTTAGTTGAACATGCCATTGCAGTTTTTACTGCCCTGCCACTGCTCTTCCCATCTGGCTCTGCAGCACCTAAGAAACTGGTCCCAATCAGTGAGGCTCTTTTCCACGTCCTCACGGTAAGTTTAACTTCAGTAGTGATAACTTAGCAGGTGCCTAAGATGCCTACACTGTCAATAAAATACTTGGTAAAAAAAAAAAAACGTCCTAATTGGGCTACTCAAAAAACTGGCCATGAAACAAATAATAATAATAATAATAAAAAAATAACCTTGACCCCGCCTTTGGTAGAAAAAATACCCATAATAACCAGTCATTTAGAAGGGTGTAAATGCTGTTAAGTGTAATTGAGCTTTATTTATATGTTTTATATTAGATGCATTTTTTCCCTGGAAGAGCTTCAAACTTGAAAAAGATGTTTCCTTTTCCTCATTAACCGTGTCCACCCAACAACATATGAAACACAAACATTACTTACTTTGCTTTTTTTTGCTGTGTATGTAGTCTAAATTCTGTATTTATTTGGTTTTCTAGCCCTCTGAGGATCCTGATACCTACATCCACCGGCGTGTGCTTTCTAGTCCTGTCTTGCTGATTGGTGAGCAGAACTGCATTGTGGTTGTAGGTACAACTCCAGTTGTAACTTTTGAGAAAGATTTGCTCTACGAGGGACCTCTCTACCTCCTGGCCTATTACTATGCATTTCACCTGACATATCCCAAGTGTATTGCCACACTCTTGTCTGTGTTACAAACACAAGTACTTGGAGATGTCATCCACGAGCAGGATGCAACCTCCTCGTACAAGAAGGCCATTCATGAATGGAAAATGTTTGTTGAGTAATTTCTTTTCTAATATGTTGTATGGCTAAGGCAGTGAGAGCCGCAGGTTTTTTTTTTTTTTTTTTATTATTATTATTTGTTTTGCACTTTAATTGTGCTATTTTTTTTTGTTTCTCCCAGTTTTCAGTACTGTTTATTGAATTTGCCATAAATGCAATACATTCATTGAGTAATTGCTGTTTGAGGTTATAGTGAATGCAGGTTATAGACTGATGCTATCTCTTTGTGCAGAACATTTGCTGTTGGTGTGTGTGAGAGTGTGTGTGTGAGAGTGTGTGTGTGCGTGTGTGTGTGTGTGTGTGTGTGTGTGTGTGTGTGTAAATGTGTCAGTTGAATAGCCTTGGAATCAGTTCATCCTGCTTATATGCTCCATTTGTTTAAGACGAGTTTTTTAAAATAAATGTTCAGCAAATGTAAGTTGTTTGTTTATTCATTTAGTACATTTTAAGTTTCTTTATTGGGGTGTTTCAAGAATTTTTATCTATTTTCAGGTTATTGAGCATTGTTAAAAAATCAAAATAAGATGAATTTAAGGTTAAATATCTGCATTAATATTACTTATTCAGTTCTTATAAAAAGTGAAAGTTACATAATTATAAGCATTTTTGTCTAGTTATAAGATCTTACAGTATTTTTAGTGACTAGATTTAAGTACAATATTCTAGTTTTAATGCAATTTTGACTAAATTTATTCATTATTAGATTCTTATAAAAAGAAAATACTGCATAGCTTTAAGCATTTTTGTCTAGTTTTAAGATCCAATTGCATTTATTAGTGACTAGAAATGTATGCTATTTTCAAGAATTCTTATCAAGTCAGTTTTGCTTACCCCATTGGCAGATTTTTTTGCTTGATTTTAGTACACTTTGACTGGATTTAAGCACATATTGCTTGTTTCAAGGGGGCGTTTTTTGCAGTGTAACAGTGTAAAAAACTCAGTATGCATGAAATAGCATTTCACCCCCCCTTTAACTTAATTTGTATTTTATATATTGTATATATTTATAATTAGTTTTGTTAATTTTATTAACAATTTTATGCATTAGTGTTTTATTTGAAAAAGGTAATTTATTTATCTACATAATGCGACTGCATTATGCATTCAGTGTTTCCTGAAAATTACCCTTTTATAGCTTTCAAAAGCAATATGATAAATAAGTTTTTTTCTTAGACATAATTGTATAAAGATCTCTTCGATTTACATTACAAATCAGAATTTCATCAATTTTGTCCATATAAACATCGTACACTTAACCAAACTGCTTTAGGTTTCTGAATAAAATGTTCAGTACTCTCACAATATGAATCATAAAAACCCGATGTATCAAATATGAAAACCATTTTTTAGATTTCCTTTTATATCCTGTTTAAAGCAGTCTAATGAGTCAGGCTTTACAGGGTTAATCTGGCAAACAGTCTCATTCTCAAATATGAACTTCACACAATCCAACCCAGACACATAATCACGTTACATAAAGCACACGGTTTGAAGTACCTGGTCTGACTTGTGCTTTGGCATCTCAACACACACATGAAGCTCATTTAATGAGAACGCTGCCAGCTACGTTACAAGTGTAGATGGTTCTTCTTAAGAACCCAATTAGCTCTAAACCATATGGAGATAACAGCAAACAAGCCAGCAGACCACACTTTTTTCAAAGGGCAGCTATTTGTTTGATCCTTCGCTGCTTCAATCTTCTCCCAGCCGACTCGGAGGAAATGCATCCCTCTGGGATTTTGCCCCCGCATTGAACAGGAACATGCATGCTATCGGTTTCTCTCTGCTGAAGCATGATGGGATTTCTGACCAGCGATGATCAATCAGAGGGACACTGCTGCTATTCATTGGTCTGGGTTCAGGAAGGGAGCAGATAATATCTCTAGCGCTGAGAACTCACTAAATTACCCAGCGGCGTTTGTTAGGATTACACGTGAAGCTGAGGCGACCTGCATCTCGCTGCTTTCTTAACGGTTTCTCAGAACAGACCGGTACCTCTTTACTAGAAACAAACCGCCTCATATGGATCCCAGATGATGCAAATAAAATGCATGAATAAATATCAAAAGTGAATGGCAGAAAACAGAGCTTCAGTGAAACCAGATACTAGAGGATTTGTTGAAGAGAGAACAAAAATAGCATCTTCTCTGGAAAAGAAAATGTGATTGTAATTTAAAATGCAGTTGTTGTTTTTTTTAAAGCGTTACAGGTTTGCTTATACTTCTTAAAAATTCTTAGTATTTGATTTAAAAATGTAAAATTACTTCTAGATTTATATATTGAAATGTAAATTTTAAAGGGGTATGTACACATGTCCTTATTAAAGTATAAAATAGAAGGTTTATAAAAATAAATAAATCAAATAAAATAGATTAACATATTTTTATATAATTACAATCTAATGATTTTACATTTCTATTTACATAGACTACAAATAAATAATATATATATATATATATATATATATATATATATATATATATATATATATATATATATATATATATATATATATATATATATATATATATATATATATATATACATAAAAATAAGTAAATAAATTATAGAATAACTCATAATAATATATCACAATATTTATTTATATACTATATTATGGGTGTATGAGTGTAAATTATAGCTTGCTCTATTATTATTATACATTATATAGTAAAATAAATATATATTATTCTAGTAATATTATATACAATTAAATTATAATGTAAGAATTATATATTTTTAAGTATACAAAAATTGAAAAAGGAGTATGTAAACATGTCCTTATTAAATTATAAAATAAAAGGTTTATAAAAAGAAATAAATAAAATAAAATAGATAATATAATTTTTAAATATATTTTCAATCTAATTAATTTAAATATAAATTATGTTTAATTTGCACATATTAAATAACATAATATTATATATAAAAACATAAATTTACTTAGTTTGTAAGGCTGCACAGTTTGAATAATTCAATAATAATATTTTTTATTATTATTATTTTTATTATTATTATAGACAATTTTATTCTAAAATCATTATTAAAATAAAAAATTAAAGCATGAAATATTACTATGAGACTTTTTTTAAATTACAATGCAAATAAATATGATCATGTAAAGCAACAATGACTCTGAACAGAGTGGCTCTGAGATACTGAAAACAGCGGATCACGAGCTGCTCGCGTGTAAATGAACTCAATGCCACGCATCACTCTGAAAATCACATATGAAGCCTTTGCAATCTGATAATCACACTAAATTATAATCACAATTTTGCTTTGGATTAATATGGATTAATATTAATAATTTTGGATTAGTCCTTCTAAACCTCTAGACAAACTTTAGTGATTTTAGCATTTTTTATTTTGCCCAACAGATTTGCATGCATAAACTTGAAATGATCCAAACAACCGGATCAGTCAGGCCTAGCACAAATGCTGCACACAAATGCAAGAAATGAAATGTTGAGAGCTGGTGGGCTGAAGGAAGAAGATAAATCCAGTTCAGGAGAGCACTGTTTGAGTCTGCGGCAGCCGCTCTCCATCACAGTGTTTATCTTTCATGCACTTATGATACTGAGCTTCAGATCTGGCTGATCTGCTCCCGGGGGGCTTGTTCCTCTGCGCTGTCAAAACAAACAAAACCCCCAGACAACTTCTCACTGTTTGTCCAACAAATTGCTTGGAATATAAAAGAAACAAAGCAAGATCAGCGCCGGCCTGATTTGCACTGAAAATTGCCTTTATTTTCACAAAATTCACCCTGTTCAAAACATGTTCCTGGTCTTAGTGTAAAGGATTTATGTGACTTTAACCAACAGACGAAAATGAATTTAGTAACTGCTTCAGCAAACTCGTGTTCAAGTTTCACACCATACAAAGCAATCCAATAAATATCTGACGGATGATTTAATGTCCTCTCTTGCAAAAGTGTGTGCAAAAGGAATTAAAATCTCATTGGTTTATTGGATAGCATGTTTAGATTTCTATTATTGTGTACATTTCTATTGCAATGTTAAGCTCAAATAAAACTACATATATGTGTGTATGTTTATATGCATGTATGCACACACACACAAAATGTTTAGAGTTATAAATAATTGTAATCTTTATATATTAATTAATTTGTAAATATGTCAAACATATTATCAAAATAATCCATTTTTGATTTTAACTGCAATTATTTCTAATAATTACATTATTTTAAATACCAAAATTACAATTTCAAATATTTTATATATATATATATATATATATATATATATATATATATATATATATATATATATACACATACATACACATACATATACATATATATATGTGTGTGTTTTTTATTTGCAATATAATTTCTATTATCTAACAAATTTAAACAATTTGCAAATGTATATTTAATTAAAAAGTAAAAAAAAAAATTATATATATATATACACACACACACACACACACACACACACACACACACACAAACACATGTATATAGATTGATGAATGATCGATTAATTGATTTATTGAACTGTCATTTGCTTATAACATTTCTTTTTGTATATATATATTTTTTTATATATATATAGTTATAAAACTCATTTTAGACAAAACCACTTGAATCAGCGGAATCTCTTCCCCCAATGTCCAAACAGAGGAAGCGAGCACCTTTTTGCATTTGATTTGACAAATCTGACCGCAGTCGATCTGAGCGGAGCCCGAAACACACGCTTCTCATTTCCTCAACATGTGTCTCCAATTTCATATTCCAAAAAGAGTCATTTTCTGGGACAATCAACTTTGTGTTTGCTATCGGGTCCTGTTGTTATTAATCTCTTTTATATGCAACTTTCATGTCTCACCAAAAACACAAAACAAATCAGTGATGAGACGCTTGACTTCGCAAAGGCCTTTGTTTGTCTTGAGGAAACTCTGTTTACCACGGGAGAGTCAACATATTTACAATATTTAGCATGCAATATAACAAAAATTAATCATGAATCAGACTCACTTGCATACAAACGACATGTCTTGACATCAAAAACAAACAGATTGAGTTTCTTTCCGGCTGCCGGCCCATAGCTGCCGGTGATCATGTGGCATTAATGAGCAGGTATCAGCTTTCTTCATCTGTGTAATTATGGTCATCAGAGCAAGTCTGCAATGCAACACAGCTACAAACATCCTGACGCTCAGACGCAACTTCAGACATGAGAGCGACTAAAGCAGATCCTAAAACAAGGGATGCAATGAACAATTCTGATGCTTAATCAACATCAATTTAAAATAAGGCAAAATAAGACAAATGTCTCAGACACATTTGATTTCTAAAAGAGTAATGACGCTTGAAAAGTCTGCTTTGCATCACATGAATAAATTACTTTTTACATCATATTCTATTAAAAAAATTATTATTTTAAATTGCATATTTTATTTTATAATATAACTGCTTTTACTGTATGTTATGCCTTGGCAAGCATAACAGACTCATTTATTATTATTATTATTTTTTACAAACTTTTGACATATGTACTTACACTGGGCACATTTTATTTTGATTATTTATGAATTAATAATTATTAATTGTTATTATTTATACAAATAATTAGTTTTATGTACATGCATAATTTTTTTATAATTTTTTTCATTATATAAATAAAATATTTTTATTCATTTGCAAAAACAGATAATGTTTTTAATGTGTTTTATTATATTATTTAGCGGTTTTTAGTATGTATTTTTTAATAACCCAGTTTGAATGAGATTAATTGGAATGCACAATGAAAAAAAAAATCTGTTTTTGCAAATGCACTATATATATATATATATATATATATATATATATATATATATATATATATATATATATATATATTTTTTTTTTTTTTTTTTTTTTTTTTTACAAAAGATATAGCAATAAATTTTTAGCAATAGTTATAGTAGGCAAAATTTGTTTTTTGTTTTTTAACATGCAAATATTTCCAGTCTTACACAGGACTGCTCCAAACAAAACAAAAGCCAAACAAACAGAACTACATGCAACACTGAATTTGTTCCCATAAAGCACCTAAAACATGAGTCTCTGAGCCCGTGAGGAACCGGATGAACAAGTCAGCGAGGAGCGTCTGATGAAGGGCCTTTGTGGCATTCAGTCAAACCCTGGAGGGCTTCGGTCTGCTCTCCTTAATGTCTTTCCTGTCTTCCCAGCCCCTTCTGTCACAAAAACGCTCCCATATGCCATTACATGTGCTCTGAGGAACTTCAGCAGCTCATTTACGTAAACACAGCGCAGTCGAGGTGCTCTCTTGATCTCATTTGAGCAAACATCGCCACTTTTAGTAGGGAATTTATCACGGGACGGGTGAAGAACGCTTTAACTAGTCTCAGAGTTCATGTAGATCACGCTCAACTTCCTCTCAAGTGATGAGTTTTCCAGTCCTAAAGTGTCTAGGTAGAGCTTAACTCAATGCACTGATCCAGGACCAGCCTTTTTTATTAAAAAAAACCCCAATGTCTGAAGACAGAAGTCATGAAAAGTGGCCAACATGTGCACCGGGAACCTGGGAAGATCTGACCTCTGAACCCTGGGAACCATCATAAATTGATTTCTGAACTTGTGCACGGTTGACCTTCAGTGCCTTTCAACACGAGGTCAAAGGTCAAAGCTTCACGAACATCTGCTGGATTCATATCTGCAGCAAAACTAAATGTGAAATAGAAATAATCTCAACCATAATGAATAAATGTTCATCCTGTTAATGAGAAACAACATGCTGTTATTGTGTTTCTGAGAGTCCCAAGTTTGAACACAAATCCTTTTATTATACAACTTAACTGTCTTAAGACTAAACATAAAATATTTATAATAGTATAATATAAAATATATATTTTTTTTAAATAAAACAAATATACATACATACATATATATATATATATATATATATACACACACACACACACACACACACACACACACACACACAGTACAGACCAAAGGTTTGGAAACATTACTATTTTTAATGTTTTTGAAAGAAGTTTCTTCTGCTCATCAAGCCTGCATTTAAAAAAACTGTAATATTGAGAAATATTATTACAACTTAAAATAATAGTTTTATATTTGAATATACTTTAAAAAAATAATTTATTCCTGTGATGCAAAGCTGAATTTTCAGCATCATTCCTCCAGTCTTCAGTGTCACATGTAACATCAGTCGATCACATGATCATTTAGAAATCATTCTATTCTGATTTATTATGAGTGTTGGAAACAGTTCTGCTGTCGAATATATTTGATCAATAAAAGGTTAAAAAGAACTGCATTTATTAAAAATAAATAAAAAGTTATAATAATACATATTCTAATAATATATCTTCTTTACTATCACTTTTTATCAATTTAACACATCCTTGCTGAATAAAAGTATTGATTTTATTAAAAAAAGAAAGAAAAAAAATGACTGACCCCAAATTACTAACCAGTAGTGTATATTGTTATTACAAAATATTAATATTTTAAAAACATAGCTTCTTTTTTTTATTATTATTCATCAAAGTATCCTAAAAAAGTATCACATGTTCTGAAAAAAATATTAAGCAGCAGAACTGTTTCCAACTTTGATAATGAATCATCATATTAGAATGATTTCTAAAGGATCATGTGAAGAAATAAATGATAATTTAAAGTGTAATAAATTTAAAAACAATTATTTTAAATTGTAATAATATTTCACAATATTATTATTTTTTTCTGTATTTTTGATCAAATAAATGCAGGCTTGATGAGCAGAAGAAACTTCTTTCAAAAACATAAAAAATAGTAATGTTTCCAAACTTTTGGTCTGTACTGTATATTTACTGTAAATATTTTTAAAAGATTAAATATTATCTTTGTTTACCTCCATGTCACGTGACCATTAACCAACATAAGAGTACTGTGAACAAGCGAGTGTGCTTAATTGTAATTTATTTAAATATTAACTTAAAATCTCAGGTGTACTTAGAGTAAACATTTTAGGTCAAAGTTGCTTGGCTGACAAAAGAATTTGGGAATCCTTATAGAAAACACACACCCACACACACACACACACACACACACACACACACACACACACACACACACACACACACACACATAAATGTTTACGTCAGCAAGACATCCACCTTAACTCCTAAGAAATCTTTGTTGTCTGGATTCTTCCTCCTTTGTTATCATCTTGTTTTTATAATCATTTGAAATTCACATTACTAAATAAAGGATGTAGACACAGCAGACAGAAACTCCTGAAACGAGTCTAGACACGCTTTCAGAAGAGAAAACTATCCTCAAAAAAGCCCTTTCATTTACACTTCTATAGCCTGGATTAATAGTTGGAGCTGATAAAACAGTCCCTGTGCGTCCGCCCTGCGAGAACAAACACCGAGAAAAAGACACGGCCAAGAATGAGCCGCCGGATGACATTCACAAACAACGCACCTCTTGACGGGAGGACAGAGGGCTTGTGGGATCTGAAGTTTTGGGTTTCGTGAGTTAAGAATGCACCGCTGCCCACGGCCTTCCAGAAACACACGACCATGAAGAAGAGGAAGAGAAGAGAAGATCATCTCGCTCTAATGGAAAACACAGAGGCGATGCCAAGAAGGACGGATGAGACACAAGAGAGCTGAACACATGCTGATTAACCCTTCAACCTCAGGCGCAGGGCCCTTATAATGAAGCTGCCTTTGAGAGTCACCAGAGCCCAAACACTTCGAGCTGCTCCAGACCCATTACACTGCTTGTGCCTTTAGCTCTTTACAAAACATGAGAACTTAATGCATTCGTAGTAGGATAACTCTATCATTTCATATATATAGAAAATATATTTTACATATATTTTTTCATTAATATTAATTAGTTATATAACATATATAAACTAAAAAAATTCTATAGAATTTTATAAATATCATTTCATTAAGTTGTTTTATCTATTTAAATTTATTAAATGTTACTAAATAATTACATGAAATAAATATATATATTAATTAAATAATTACTAGATAATAGAAAAAAAAGAAATATATATATATATATATATATATATATATATATATATATATATATATATATATATATATATATATATATATATACTTTTATATATTTTTTTCCTTCTATTATCTAGTTAATATATATATATATATATATATATATATATATATATATATATATATATATATATATATATATATATATATATATATATATATATATATATATATTATTTTTTATATTATCTAGTAGTTTATATATATACACACACACACACACACACACATATATACATATATATATATATATATATATATATATATATAAATTATGCATTCATTTTTATAAAATATTTACATGCATAATGCATATATATATATATATATATATATATATATATGTATTAACTAGATAATATAAATATAAATATATATATATATATATATATATATATATATATATATATATATATATTTTTTTTTTTATGCATTCATTTTTATAAAATATTTACATGCATAATAAAAAAAATAAAAATTTAAATAAAAATTAAAAATTAAATTGTTCTTAGAGTCAAATAACCTTTAATTGAATGCATTTTGATTAAAGAATACACAGAAAAACTAGCCTATGAACTGTGCATTCATTTTATACCTTTCGCTTTTTGAAATAAATCTGTGCATGAACTCTTACTTATCCTACTTAAGTAGAATAATTCAGTCAAAATCAAATTGTTTACAACCTATTTCATGTCTGCTAAGGGTAAAATATATATTTTTAAAGACTACAAACTTTCTGACTCTTTGGAGCAACATACACTAGTGAATCAAGCACCTCAAAATATAAAGGATTCCATTTAACATCCATGGAACTTTTTAATGAAATAAAAGGTTCTATCATGTGTTAAAAGTTTATTTTGGAATTCTGTGAATGGTTCCTTGAGGAATGATTCTCTTAATGCATTGCAGCATGAAAATAGCAGTGTACATGAAGTGAAAAAGTGCAATAGGGACTCGGAATCTAATATTTGTTTCAACCTAATGTCCTTTACTTCAACTTCATTGGACTTCATTACAGACACACAAAAAAAAAGATCAACGATAACAAATACAAAGCTGTGGTTTTGATCAAGCACCCACAAACTGGCAACATCAAGACGCCCGCCTCCACCCCAGAGCATGCTTCAGCCTGCAGACGACACACACTGTATAATCTCAAATCATTGCCTGAAACCTACAGGCAGGAAGCTGCTCTCTACCAGATCCTTGATTAGGCCGGAGCAGAGAGCAGCTAATTGATTGTAATGACTTCAGTCTGTGGGGGGGCAGGGAGAGAGTAAATGACCACAGATCACAGACTCGGGTTACAGCCCTCGGCTCGCCACAGCATCGCCAACTCTCCGAGGTTAAAGCGCCAGCTCAAATAGCATAAATAAATGTTCAGATTTGTTCTGCATTAGGTTTAGGAGACATTTTATAGCCATATTACGAATAATCATGTTTTGCATGGTTCATTTTCTGCATTTAACAGTTTCATGCATGATTCTGAATAGAAGTGGACAGAAATGCTAGAGAAAAGCTATAAAGAATATATCCACATTAGTATATTCATAAATATTTTTATAATTAGTATTTTTTATATATATTATGCATTTTAATAATTACACAAATATATAAATAAAATAATGAAAGTAACAATCTAGTTTTTAAAGCACTGACGTTCATTATAAAAAAATCATAATTTTGTATAATTTATCAAATAAGCATATACAATGAAATTAGCTGCAACTAACGATCATTTTTTCTGTCGACTAATCTAACGATTATTTTTTCGATTAGTCGACTACTCTAACGATGATTTTTATTACAATAAATAATTAATCTAATGTTCTTTTTTGATTAGCAAATGAATCCTCTGGATAACTTTACAAAAAATATAAGTACAACTTCTAATATAATATTTCAACCTTTATTCATTTTCAACTATTGTGGTTTATGTTTTTACAGTATAAAAAAATAAAGAGGCAAAGAAAATTATTTTACTATGGTAAATTTGAGTATGATTGTGCTTATAATTAAACCACAGTAGCCATACATTTACAGTTGTCTGAGACGTCATGAAATGTTCTTTAGCATCACAAATCATAAAATGTAGTCAGGGTTCTGCTATGGTTTAGCATGGTTTCCAGAGATCTAGAGCTGATTCGGGGTAGCTCGGTGGTTTGTAACTGTTGTCTCGCGGCACGCTGTCTTTTAAGGGGCCGTTCACATATCACGTCTGTTGCGCGCTCAAGTTCATTATTTCCAATGTAGGCGCGCTCATAATGGAAGCGATGCGGTCGCAAAAACAGGCGCGTCCACACCACATCAAGTTAAAAACATCTCAACTTTTCAGAATGCCGCAAGCGCACCGCGTGTCATGTGACAAGAACCAACCAATCAGCTTCATCCTTTCCCGTAACAACGTTGAAAGCTCAGCCAAGATGAAGGAACAGCTGATCATAGTTGTATATGGATTGCCATTTTGAAATAAATTTAGTAGCAGAGCTACTGCAAGCGATTTTAGAGCTGCAAATCCTTTTTTCCTTTGCTGAAATTTCGGCGTCTTCAGGGAGAGAGCACGGCATGGTTGCTTTGCAACGGCAGACATCCCTGGGGCGCAACTGCCCGAGCACTTTGGAAAGAAGGAGAAAGCGGCGCAACTCGCGTTTTTATGGCGCGATATGTGAACACCCCTAACGCGTGTTCGAAACCCGCGCCAACACAGGCTTTCTTTATTTTTTATTTAATCCTTACTTCAGCTGCTACGGGTGATCATACCAATAACTTGTAATCTTTACAAGAATATCAGAATCATGGAATGAGCAAGTCTGCGTTTATTAGACACTTAATAATATCACATCAGTTTGTGCTTTTAGAATCGCCGAATCTGCTGCGGTCGTTCCATCACATCTGCAGCAGAGACCTGAACCAGGAAGTTGGTCCGAAGAAAAACACGGTAACCAGTTAAACCGTAACACCGGAGTGCGGCAGGATGTTTTCCTCTGAGGTGCTCGCGCATCGCAGTTGTGCTGCCGTGGTACACCATATCGGTTTTTCAAAGGGAACAAATGGCCATTTTATTTGGCCTCTGTTTGAAGTATTTCCAAACTTTTGATAACAGTGGTCTCTGTTTTTGTGATAGAAAGCAACTTTCCCCATTCCCAGTATGCCATTACGCGAGATGTAAACAGTGTGACGCGTTGCACGCACGTCGACGTAATCGACAATGAAAATGTTTAATTTTGGGGATTATTTTTTATTTAACACAGACACCCATACACACATAAACACATATATGAAATAATAATAAATGAAAATAACAAATAAATAAACATTTCTAATAACATTAATTAAAACAATAAATTAGTCATCTTATTAAATACACTTATAATTTATTATGCATAAATAATTATGCATAATAAATAAATCATCATATATACTAATATATATATGCAAATAATTTTAATATTGATGTTGACATTACAAAAGTACATATTAATAACATAACCATTTTTGACTGATTTATTGACTCATTTATGATTGATTACTTGATTGCTTGATTGATTGTTTAATTTACTGTCAGACTGACTGATTGATAAAATTCATAGTGATATGTAAGAACGTAAGATGTCAAACTGTCCAAAACAAAAGTAGCCCTGATCACCTTTAGACCGCTAGCTTTAACAGGATTAAGAAGAAGTTGAGTGTCCCAACTTAATTCACTTTTAACACACCCAGGTTGACCAGCAACATCTTGCCATTCAAAGCGAGCGGCAGGAGCACTCGTCCAGTCAAAAGAAGTCTCGCCGCTGAAAGACCTCTGTCCCAGAATTCAAAGCAGTTCAGCGAACCGGGCTGATTCAGAGCCAGCCAACCAGAGATTTTCCCACCGCAGCACAGGACACAGCCTGCAAGGGGACGAGCTGCTTGGATGGTTTTCAATGCACCCTTAAGATGGCACAGGAATAACCCTTTCATTCTCTCTCCACACCGTGAGCGCATGAAACACACCCCCTTCCCCATCATTCATCCTCAACCAGATGTTACGAGAACAAGGAACCGAAGTGTGAGGGCTCTTTTGAGAAACACACACAGAACTGGAAAAAGGCCCATATATGCACTCAAGGTTTTGCATTAGATCCCTGAACCGCTATAATAAAGGAAGGACTTGGCTGGGATTCTGCTTGTGTCTGTCAGGGGACGCAGTAAAACATCGGCCGTTATGCTTTTGTTTTATTTGACCTATACATTAGACTGAATCTGGGATTTCTGCCCTGAAAATCAGGTCTGATCTAGATTAGTTGTCAAAATGAAAAACAACCACAGACTTGGCAACTTACAGGCGTTTACTACACCGAGCCGTAATTCACTCACAATCTACATAAAATCGGTGTTAAAATCGCGGGCGATTCTTTGTCGATTTCGGAAACGATTTTGTGTTAGTTGTCGGTAGACTACGGCTCTGTGTAGCAACTGCTGCTCGACCTGAACCAGTGTTGCCAAGTCTGCGGTTGTTTTTCATGTCCGTGGTTTGAAGCAACCCCAATACCAATAACGTGATATTTAGCCCCTAAAATGCGAATTTAACCAAGGCAACCCTGCTAAAAAACGTATATTTTAACCCCGGGAAGCAATTTTTATCGGGGAACCTCCCGTATAACTTGATTGGGCTAGTTTTGGACTAGTTTTGAGAAACAACTGGGCAGGATTTGTTGTTAAAACCTGGCAACCCTGATCTGAACGCACGTGCTGGGGATATACTTCTAATTACAGGAGCGTCTTTACGGATGAGATGTGCATGATAATCACATTCGATTTTTTGCATAGTCCTAATTCAACTGCTTCCGTTTTATATGAATGCAATAGTCGACCAAAAATAAATTTGAGTAGAATTTTCTTTCTTTCTTTTCTCTCTTCTATTGAGCACAGAAGAAGATTTTTGGAAGAATGTTGGGAACCCAACTGGTATCCGTTGACTTCCACAGTATTTTTTCCATACTATTGAAGACAGTGGCTACTGGTAACTATAGTGGTCTACCGATATGTGTTTTTTTACACTTTTTTTAACATGATCAAAATGTGACGCAGCAACTGCGAATGAGATTTTAGAGCTATAGTGGCTAGAAATATTATTGATTTCTATCTGTTTTTGTTCATATGCATCATATGACTTCAGAGGACCTGGAATTTCCAGTGCACAAGATGTATGGACTAGTTATACTGAGTAAAGACATGCACTTTTACTGTAGGCTGAAAAAACTGGTCTAGTAAATTTTATTACACATTGAATTTAAAATTAAATTTTCAAGTAGACATTTGCAACTTTTGAAAAAAAAAATAAATAAATAACATTTTATTTGTTTATTTGTTACAATTTTTTTATTATTTTTTATTTTGCTTAAAGCTGCAGTCGGTAACTTTTGTCGCTCTAGCGGTTAATAAACAGAACTGCTTGCGTCTTGCGGAAGAACATCGTAGCCGGAACTACTTCTCTCTGTTTATGTCTATGAAGAATCACAAAGGTACTGGGTTACTCCGCCGCGGTACCCCCGAAACAATCTAAAATAGTCCTGATATAAACACTTATTATAGGTGCACCCTAGTGATTCAGGACAGGCTAAAAACACGGTTTGGAAAATGGATTCATGGTGTACTCGCTTATTATTTACATTTTTCTACATTTTGAACACAAACAAAGTTACGGACCGCAGCTCTGATTGGTTGTTTGTTACCGGGAGTGATGGATTTCTGCAAATGGCAATAGGACACTGGGAGGAGCCAGAGGAGCTTGATTTATTCACAGATTATCTGTCTCATATTCTACTGTCAGGACATAATGACAGGTTTAACAAATATGTAAAAAATATATATTTACAAAAGTTACCTACTGCAGCTTTAATATGTCGTTTTGTTTTTCATAAAATACAGCCGGTTTACATTTATGCATTATGCATAAAAGACTTTATAAACGCAATTTGTCAACAGCCAATGATATTCATAATAATCAAACTAGTTTGGAACCACATGATGGTTCGAGTAAACAAAGAGATGTTTTTTGGTGGACTGTTGCTATAAAGATCTTTAGGGAACGATTAAAAACACTCTCTGCAAAACATTTACTTGAGCGCCCAAGGAAAAGAGAGCTCTACAAAGTTGAATATTAATCAAGGCCCTCAATTCCCTTAAAAGCACAAATGAGGTTTACGCATGAAGAACACGGTCTCCCCTGATGCTAATCGCACCCCCAGAAACCCTTGCTCTTGCTGGAAACAATTTCGAAATGCTTGCTAATGTTTGTGAGGCTTGGCTGCCATCATTTTCAGAGAGCATAACTTAACCAGATGGACGGGGACGAGACTTTTGTTAAACCGATTACACAGCCGGTAATATCCGTTCCGTAATGAATTCCTTCATTTCTTAAACAGAGATACGGGACTTGAGGTCAGTCTCTGAGAAGGAAAGTTAGGCTCATTTCAACGACTCCCTACGATGCCCTGGCAGCGGGATTTCTCACAGAGCTCGATGGAAAGCCAAAGGCAGGATGCTATTGAGCCGAGAGGCCTGGGACTTCCGGAGAGAGCAACCACTTTAATCCCAGTCCAAAAGGCCCCCATCGGAGAACCAATTGAGCCTCGGCTGAAGCCCAACAAAGCTCAGAGGCCAATTTAAATATCCACCTTTGTTTTTCCTGAGACTTGACCTGAGCTGTGCAGTCAAAAACAGGAAACATAGCAAACACAGAAAGTATAAAAGTCTAGAGACAACATGCAACACAAACTAGCACTTTTTTTGCATCTAAAAATTAAACACTAGTTTTGGGGTTTATTTGTTGTCTTTGCATATGAGAACTGACACAAATGCAATGATGCAAAGTAAAAAAAAGTGTCAAAAAAACTCTCTACTCACACAAAATGTGACAAACGATTACATTTTCTTAAAAGAGAAAAACTAAATGATTTTGCATGCATGCATCATAAAAATAATACATTGTTGTGAGTGGTGTTTGCCTGCTTGACTGCTTACCGACCCATGTCCACTTTATGTCTGATTGCACTGAATGAATGATGCATTTATGAAAACTGACAAAAAAAGCAGTAATGCATTGCAAAATAAAACATTCTTTACCCAATACGATATACATCACAAACAATTAAATTTTCAGTTTCAAAATGTGCATGGTTTTTGACCCAAGTCAAGGTTTGCACTGAAAAGTAAAAGCTTGCATCTCAAGACACAAATACAGCAGGCAGGCCTTAAAGAGCCTAAAAGTGCTTTAAAGAACAAAAAAACTAACAAAAGCACAACCTCATTATAAAATCATGTGTATAAAAATGTCTTTACATATAAAATTTTACAAAAAATGCAATAATAAAAAAAAAACTGAGAAAACATGCAACTACATTCTTGAAAAAAAAATCTATTTTGTTTTCTGAAAATGTGTGTGGCTTTTGCTCAAAGTAAACACATTTCTAGGTGACTGCTTATTGACTCAAATCCAGATTTTTTTCCACCAATTTTATACTTTGCTTGTATCATGGTATCGTTTAAATACTACATTGTTGCCCAACTATAATATGCTACATTGAATTATAAAGGCATTAAGATATTCTCAACATAAACATCATGGATTTCTGCATGAAAAGTCGCTTTGAAACGTGTATTGTGAAAAACACTACAAAAAGAATTAGATTGACTCATAATTTTAGGCATCATTTACATCCATGACAGAACAGATTATGCACCAAAGTTTATTACTAGTGATTTGAAACTACAAAACCAAAGTCTAAGCAATGGTAAAAAAGTATTTTTTTCAGTAATTTTACAATCTCAAAATAGCAATAATGCACAATTGTATTATGCACAACAAAAATGCATTTGAAAAGAATCTCACAAAAACCAGCTTTCATTAATGAAGACACACTGTCTGTTATCTATAAAAAGTAAGTAGTTCAACTATGTCTCAGCCCAGCTGTCAGCGCAGAAGAAAAAGTGCAAGAACACACAATTCATTCACACCTGAAGTGTTTCTCTCAACAGGACGGCTTTGATGTAGCAGTGGAGGGAGGCAAACTGTGCTTCCTAAAAGGAAATGCCAAAGAATTTTAATAGAGCAAATAGTTCACTGACTTCCTGTAGGAAATGACTTCAAAGCAGTCCTGTCCCTTCAAGACAATGAGATTGTGGGGCAATCTGTCTGTCAATAGCCTGTCTGTCATCAGCAGACGACCCAGACACGGGTCAGCAGGAAGAAAAACCCAAAACAAACACTGCCAACACCACAGGACCACATTCATCTCTGAATCATCTTTTAATAGATACTCATATAAAAAGATAAGAAACAGTCAAGCATTAATAAAGCAGTCATGTGGCTGTCTAGGAAATCAAAAAAATGTAAGCCATATATTAAACCTCCACCAAACAGCTGACGGTACCCATAGACTTCCATACTATGGAAGTCAATGGCTACCGTCAACAGTTTGGGTGCCAACATTCTTCAAAATATCTTCTTTTGTGTTCCACAGCTTGAGGGTGGATAAACGATGACTACATTTCCACTATTGAGAGACTGTCCCTTTAAATAACCATAATTCAATATCCCTGCTTTATAATGCCAACATAAGGATAGAAATTCAACTGAATGATTACATGAAAAGCTGTTGCATGTTCAGCCTTTTTTTAATTTCCATCTGTAGTCTACCACCATTCAACTCCATTCACAGAAGCATCAACAGGTCACCTCCAGCAACAATAGATCAACAAAAGACCCGACTGCGAGACTCTTTCTCACATCTGACCTACTAATAAAACCATTTCCCAAAGCTCAGTGCTCCTGACCGGATGAACACTGTTTGCACAAGACTTTAACTCCAAACACACAGCTCGAATCATACAGGTGCACTCTTACAAATAAAGATTCAGGTTCTTTAGAGATTAGAAAAGTTTCTTTGTTTTGTAGCCACCGACACATAGACAGCTTTCAGAAGAAATACATCATTTAAAATGTGGGAAAGGTAAGTTTGAACCCCTTTATTTTAGTTTTAGCTTAACCATCTCAGACCAGAAACAAAGCAGTTAAGGTTTTTGTTACATTGTAACTTATGAACCGACTTGAACCAGCTAAAAGTAGCCTCCATGTTAAAGACATGGTTCCAGAACTTTATTTTAAAGAGTGTAAACCCAAATAAACACACATAATCTGCCTTACAGATAAAGATACTTACTGTCGGATACTTTTAACCTCCACACATTGCTAAAACACAGTCTGGTGCTCAATAATTCACCATAGAAAAAAGTTTTTTTTTTAAGTTTTAAGCAAAAAAGAGAGCTTTAAATGTTCTTCTGCGATAACGTGACATGACTAAACTTGTTCGCAAAGCTCGTGTCAGAAACACTGCACGCTAATGTCTTACAGATTTCGCTCGAGCGTGTTTTTTACCTTGTATTTGCATCTGTCCGAGTTCGCTCTCTTTCCTCCGTTCACCGGAGCGCTGCAGCACAAGAACACGCACAAAGCCGTGAGAAAGTGAACGCGTCTCCGTGACCCAGCCATTCCTGTCCGTCCATGAAGCTCCGCTGATGGGAATGAACACGAGCGACAGTGAAGGAGGTGCAAGGAGTCTCAAGAGGTGGAGCTGTGTGTGTTTGTGTGTGCGCGCGCGCCAATCCTAAGGTTCCTGTAGGATGCAAACAGTGCGCGCGCCTGATCTGGCAGGCTGTATATACTAGCCGTAAAGAAGAATATCACAGAAATCATGCAATAAAAGTTTATTCATCATTTTAATAAAATGTATATAATTAAAGGCACTTAATTGCACTTACTGTGTTTGGTTTATGTTTCACATCTCATTATGTCACCTGTTTAATTAGCTAAATAATTTTTAAAGAGTAAATGCAAAAATACATTTATGCATCATAGTATAAAAAACACACGTTTTAATATTTTTTGTGCCAAGAACTAGAGAATAAAAATACATCCCTGTCAGAAAATCTGGTTTAAAATGCTGTTTATTGCCTTTAGAAAATAGTATGTGTCCCTGGACCACAAAACCAGTCATAAGGTTCAGTATGTGAAATCTAAAACTTTCCATTGATGTATGGTTTGTTAGGAGGACAATATTTGGCTGAGATACAACTATTTGAAAATCTGGAATCTGCGGGTGCCAAAATATCTAAATATTGAGAAAATCACTCTTAAATTTGTCTAAATTAAGTTCTCAGCCATGCATATTACTGATCAAAAATTAGGTTTTGATATATTTACTGTAAGAAATTTACAAAATATATTCATGGAACATAATCTTTACTTAATATCCAAAAGATTTTTGCCATTAAAAAAAAACAATAATTTTGCATACAATGTGTTGTTGCTGTTGCTACAAATATATCTGTGCTCCAGGGTCCCAAATGTGAAACCGTGCACATGTTCACAGTAATCAATATGTTGCATGCTTTATTGTGTTTATTGTGTCTGATATCACATAATAAAATACCCCTTTTGCAGTATATGCATAAAAATGTTCTGTGATTTGTATTTAAATATAGTTCATGAATGTCCTACATGTTGTCACATAATGTTGCATATTTCATCCATAAGTGAGATAGATCATCTTGCGTCTTTATACATAAAATTATTTCCATTATGGATGCAGTACATAGCCTATAGTATAAGTAGTATGATAGTTTGCTATTCTGAACACGTACAAGATTGTTCCAAAGTTCATTATTAAGCCATGTTCATTTGTACCATTTCACTGGCATTTAATTTCAGGTTGCAAAACATGACAGACCTCATATGAGAGATTCACACCCTGTTATGACATCTGAAGTATGTCAGATGAGTGTATAATCATAAGGAATAGTGGATTATTGATGCATTAGTGAATTTTGAATGATCTGTTACTAGTATGAGATTTGTTGCTGCATCAAGTGTTTTTTAAATGCATTATTTACAATCTTCTTGATTGCTAACATGAACACATTTTCTTCTACACACTGAAATGCATATTCCCCATCCTCAAATCAAAGTTAATCTGCAGATGATAAAGAAAATCCAGCAAACACGCATATATTATATGGATGTGTGCAGGTGACAAGACAACATTTTAAAGCAAAAATGATTAATTATATAACAGGTGAATGGTATTGTGAGAGTTGAAGTAATGGTTTGGACCGGTGTATTCAGTTTTGAGTGTTAGGAGTCAAGACATACGGTTTCATTCCTTTCAAGTATACATCACCTGGAAAATATTGCTTTCTATGTAATCCTGATGATATTTCTGGCCGTGTTTCTAATTCTGAGGGGAAAAGGACAGAGAGAAAGTTTGGCTCGTCTGCTCTGTAGCCAACAGCCGTGATGTGCATCCAACGATCCTGTTTCAGATCAAAGACAGAAATCTGAAGGCACAGATACACCCAGATCCTCTTACATTGACACTCGCATGAAGACTAGATGACCACAACAACAATGCCCCCAACAGCTTTTATGATGCATTCATTATGTAGTACATAAAAATATAAATAATAAAGCTTTAAATGTGTGGTACTGCCCTATGAAAATCTGCTTTGATATTCTGGACAAAATATAAATATGTCTCTCTTCATGAAGGAAACTGTAAGTAGCTTTTGCTTTTTTTTCATTATGGAGTTTTCAGTTAATTGTTGTTCCTATAATTATTTAATATATTCAGTATTAAACTGAATTATTCCCGTTATTTTAAATTAAATTGTTCTCAGTTTTACTCCTAAACATGACATTTATTTTTAAAAAGTATTTAGGACTATTTTTTTTATAAACAATTTTTTTTTAACAAATTTACTTTGTAAAAAAACTATTTTTACTCAGTAATTGCAACATTTCAAACAAAAATAGTTTGAGTCTATATTATTTATTTTATCGAAGACATCCGTTAATTGTTTTATCTACAGCTTCAAAATATCAGTTGCTACCATGGCATGTACAAAATATTTTTGACTTTATTTTAACTTTTTAAAACACTTTATTATTAACAAGATGCATTTGTTGATCTCAAGAAAGTTTGTATTTTATTTTTTAACCTAAGCTGAAAAAAATATTTTTATAAAGTTGCAAAATAAAACAACAATTATTGTTGTACATTTTACAAGAAAATACTTTTTAAAAATAGTATTATTTCCAAGTAAAAAAATTTAATTAAAGTGTATTTTTGTAACAAATTAGAAAAAGAGAGAGAAGTTTTCAGAGCAAGATTTAAAACAATAGCGCCACCTGGTATTTGCATATGTACATGTGTATTATGTTTAATATAAGATCATATAATACTTCCTTTTAAACACACAAAACTGTGCAAGTGTAAAAATCCCATGACTGACTCAAATGCAAATGTAATTGTTGAGATGCCCCCCTCAGAGAAACCCCCCTTTGTGACCCAAACAATGCTTAATAGGTTTACTAAACCCTGGTTACAAAGCACTCATTAGTTCGCAGGTTAGTTTAACAGCTGGCAGAACATAATGTTAACTTAACTCCACTTCGAAGTAGAAAAAAATATTAAAATTGTGTTTATGTTGACTTTATTATTTTATGTTTTCAGAAAACACAATAAGAAATAACGATAAGAATCTTAAGCATTTAAATCGAAGTGAAATATTAATAGTTGCATAACTGGTAAAGAAATATATAATAAATTACAACATCACAGAGTGAGGCAGAGCGACAGAAATAATAATAATAGGATCGAATGTGGATCTGTAACAGTCAGCGTTCTTCTCTGCTGGACTGTAAATCACTCAGGACGTTCTTCTCCATGAGAAACTGAGATTCTCTGTGTGAACGCTTCAGCTTCGCTCTTCTGTTCTGGAACCAAATCTAAGAGACAGACAAAAAATATCAGGTCTAGTACACATCCCATAACTAATAACACTATACTAAATAAATAAAAGGCCTGTGGTTATCGATTTATAGCTGTGCACCAGTCTTCACCTGAATCCTGTCCTCGTCTAGATGCAGTTTCTTAGCAAGTTCTTCACGTATGTCGATGCCTGGGTATGAGTTCAATTGAAACACACTCTCCAATATCTTGATCTGGACATAAAGAATTACACATAAAACAATTTACTCTTTATTTATTAAATCTATAAAAATCACAAATAGTCCACGGCTAAAACAGCTTTCAATATTTTGTGATTTCAGTCTCGTGCACAACCTGTGCGTTTGACAAAAAGAGTTTTATTTCCAATAAATTAAACCCACTGATTTATTTCTGGCACAAATTATTTAAAGGAAAAATAAGACATATGTGTCCCTGGAGCACAAAAGCAGTCATAAGTAGCACGGGTCGGCCTATATTTGTAGCAATAGACAAAAAACATTGTATGGGTCAAAATGATCAGTTTCTCTTTTATGCCAAAAATCATTAGCATATTAAGCAAAGATTATGTTCCATGAAGATATTTAGTACATTTCCTACTGGTAAATATATCAAAACTTCATTTTTGATTAATAATAGCCTATGCATTGCTAAGAATTTAAAGCTGAAGTAGGTAACTTTTGTAAAAATGTATTTGTTAAACCTGTCATTATGTCCTGACAGTAGAATATGAGACAGATAATCTGTTAATCCGTTAAGAAACAACCAATCAGAGCTCCGGTCCGTAACTTTGTTTGTGTTCAAAATATAGAAAAATGAACATAATAAGCGAGTACACCATGAATCCATTTTCCAAACCGTGTTTTAGCTTGTCCTGAATCACTAGGGTACATCTATAATAAGTGTTTATATTCGGACTATTTTAGATGGCTTCGGGGGTACCGCGGCGGAGTAACCCAGTACCTTTGTGATTCTTCATAGACATAAACGGAGAGAAGTAGTTCCGGCTACGATGTTCTTCCGCAAGACCCAAGCAGTTCTGTTTATTAACCGCTAGAGCGTCAAAAGTTACCGACTGCAGCTTTAATTTAGATAACTTTAAAAGCAATTTTGCTTTTAAAATCAATGGAGAGATTATTATAAAAATTGATCATTATGGCTTGTTTTTTGGTCTTTGGTCACATATAATTTTAATTAAATGTTATCATGTTGGAGCTGAACATTTACCTGAACACTAGAGAAAGCAGTGCGCGGTCTGCGTCCGATGTACCAGTTCAGTGTTCTCCTGTAAGCGTCTGCTGGTGATTTACTGTAAGATTTACTGTCTTCATCCACTGAAACATCACTGTCTGCGACCACACCACGGCTCTGACCCGCTGGTTTCACGTCTGGAATAGATAAAACACATTATGTTAAGATCAAATGATTGCGCGCCCTGTTCGCTGAGAAGTGCGAATTATTCAAGTGAATCGGTTTGTTCGAACGAGTCGCTTCAGGGAATCGGTTCAGTAAACTGAGTAATAGTTCGAAATTATTGCGCATTTTTGGTGCAGCCAGGGTTTACTTTGAAACTATTTTCTTTCAAGAATTGCGAAGTGGAAATTTAAGACTTAATTAGTATTTTCTTGTAAAACATATACTCTAATAATCTTTGCTTTATCCACAATTTATCCATAATAATGTTGTTTCTAAAATTAATATTAGTTTATCCCCAAATATTGTCAACAATATTGTTTCTTACATATGGAAGATATTTTCACTTTAAAGAAAAGCCTACTCTAAAAATAATAAAAAAAATCAGGAAAATAGCTTATGTAAAATTATTGAAAGACTGATCCGTAATGCCATCTTATTTTGCAAAGCGGAAGTCATTTAAATTGTCATTGAATAGCTAAGTGCAATAAACAGTAAAACTATTTTCACTACAAACCAGTGTTTATTAATTAAGTAATTAAAATAATATGATAACTACTTCCACTTTGAAAAGTCAAGCAGCATAACAGAATATTTTTACAGCCTACAGGTACAATAATGAATATCAAATCACTCATCTTACAATGCAAGCAATTTAATCTTTATTTTACTGAATTTAATCAAGTTGCACAAGTTTAGAGAGTTTAATGGAGCTCATACTGAGGTTGTTTTCATTTCGGGTTTAATATGAAAAACAACTCTAAAATATATGTGACTGGAGCACAAAAGCAGTCAGAGATATATTTGAAGACAATAGACAACAAAACAATTCATGGGTCAAAATGAGTTTCTATTTATTGCCAAAAATCATTGGGATATTAAGTAAAGATATTTTGTAAATGTCCTAACGTAAATAAATCAAAACTTAATTTTTGATTAGTAACATGCATTGCTAAGAACTTTAAATGTGATTTTCTCAATATTTTGATTTTTTTTTTTTTTTTTTTCAAATAAAGTTGTATCTCAGACAAATATTATCCTATCATAACAAACCATACATCAATGGAATATAAATCTCAATTTCAAACAATTTGCCCTTATGACCCAGGGTCATGTATTTGTGTCTATAGAGTGTGTTATTTTACCTGTCCAGGGTCGGTGAGGTGCTGAAAGCACGGTTCTGGGATCCGGTCTGTCGAGTCCCAGGATGCTCTCGATGGTGAAGGCAGACCGTCTGGACATCGAGCAGCTCTGATGCACGCTCACTGTAAGAGAAGCCATCAGGAGATCCAGTCCTCTTCTTCTGGTGTGAACTGAAAGCTGGAGGTTCGACTTTATAGCTCCACACTCGTCACCAATTAAAGCCTGAGACTCATTGTTTTACATAAGAATCGCCTGGACTGCAGGTCATTCAGGGTCTAAATGAGGCCTTCCAACGCGAACCAGCAACCCGTTATCTACTCAAAACACAGAATCCCTTAAAGCTGCCATTGAACGGGACAAAACACGGCTGATGTGCCATTCTTTGCACCCACCAGGTAGAAAATTAGGCCCCGTTCCCGGGATTTAACTTCTCTTAATTTCCTCGTGCCGTACCTCCAGCATTATGAGAAAGCAGTCAACTAGCGCCTAATCTTATTTACCTTATTTTCTACCACACGAGTTTCAAATCATATTAAAGCCTAATGCTGTTTAAACTAATCCTGTTGAATATTCCCATTGTCTCATGGAGAAAGATGCTCCGGATCACAAAAGGACAGCTACCTGGCAATTTGCAGAAAGCAGCATGCAATAATTGTCCCATTCAATGCCGAATTGATCTCTTTGGGTTGCTTGGCTGCTTTTAATAAATAACTTGCTTGTTTATTTGTCTTAGGCTCTTGGAGGGCCCCTGCGGCTCCATTGTTTTGCAAAGAAATGACCAATTAGTCTTGTTTAAATGCAAACCAAATGAAGACCAATTAGAAATGAATTTCAAATCACTCAATATCAAATTACAATGCAAGCAATTTACACTTCCTGACACCTTAACAAAATAATTAATAAAATACAAATAAATGCTAAATTTATTTATATAAATATATTATACAACACTGTTTTAACAATTACAGAATAACATATTAAAATGTTTCCGAAACCAGAACAGGACAAAATGTTTTGAACATCATATAAACTTTGATGTCTAATAATAAGTTTCGGTGGCATTAAAAAATTATGAACTTTGTATTAACCCTCAGTAAGTTTAAATTTAAATGTATTTTTAGTTAGCTTTCATATATTATTTGTGAAATTGTTTTTTTTTTAATTTATGGATCTATTATACCTGTGTTTATCAATGGTAATACCTGTTTGTTATTTGAAAATGTGGTCACACTTTATTTTAGGGTCCAATTCTCACTATTAACTAACCATTAACTATGACTTTTGCCTCAATTAACCCCTTATGTGCTGCTTATTAATAGTTTATAAGGTAGCCGTTAAGTTTAGGCTATTGGGTAGGATTATGGATGTCATGCATTATATGTAGTTTATAAGCACTAATAAACAGCCAATATGTTAATAATAGACATGCTAATAAGCAAGTAGTTATTAGTGTGAATTGGACCCTATACTAAAGTGTTATTGAAAATGTTTACTAAAAGAACATTAAAAAAAAAAAAAACTTTTTAATTGAGCTTAATTTAATACGTTTTCATTTATTATTTGTTAAATCTTTTCAATATTGGATTTACTTTAGCTGTAACAACTATTATACCTGTTTATTACCTGAAGAAGAAAAAAACATCCATTGAAAATATTCTAAACTGAGATATTGAAAAAAAATTATAAAAAGGCATAGTTCTGTAAGACGAGTCAAAAATCATCAGCGCATTTGAAAGAAATTTAATACCAATCTTCATTATACCCCATAAATCCATCGACTGATTTTGTATAAAGACATTTAGATTAAAACATTTTCTTAAAGGTTAGAAATAATCATTTACAAATGAATGCAACAGAAAGACTGTTGATGACTTCATGCAAACAATCAATGAATGAGACAGTGTTTCATTCTCAAGTAAACTTCCACCGTGTCAGAGTTTTGGAGAAAAGCAAAAAAATAATATTTCCGTTTCGCAATTCCATTACCTTTTTTCTTTTATCCACAAGCTGAAGCGTTTCAATACATTGGGCCATTTTATGCAATACAGGCTCCAAACATCTTACACCTAAAAAATTACAAAAATTAAAGCATATGCCAAAAATTAAAGGCATTGAATCACATGATTTTAAACAAACAAAAAAATATGATTTTTTCTTATTGAGATGGAAACACTGAGTTATTACAACGGTCTGTTAAATAAATCAAACAGATGTGTGTTTATAGATTTAAAAAAAACAGCCTAGAGTTGAAAATAGGAATTGTATTATTAAAAAGACAATATAAGCTCGTGAAATCATTTTGAAATACAGTATGATGATCCTCAGAACAGCTCATAATTTAGAAAGAATTCATTTGTGTCAATAAAATGCCTGTTTTTACACAAGTACGATATTTAGTATTATTTGAATCACTATAATAAAAACGTTCTTGACACATTTGAGTGAAATTCACCGTCATCGGGGACGCGATATGAACGAAAACACAGCAGCCTTTAAAATATGATCAGTGAGAACCCAAACATACAGAATTAAATCAGTTATTATTCACACGTGCAACTCTATAGAAATAAAAGCATCTCCTCAGGTTTCGTTGGTCATGGTAGTGGATTCGTTTACACGCATACATTTATCAAACCCTCGAAAAGCAAACGCAGGTCAGTAACGGATATGGTTAAAAAATACAGGATTCTTACTAATAACAACTTTTGAGAGGTTTTTCCCCAAAGTGTCCGCATTAATTCTTTTCGCAGTCACATATTACATCATCGTTTCTAGAGATCCCCTGAAGAACAGGAAGTGATGTTCGTGGAATCCAAGCACAGAACGGTTTCCATCAGGCTTCTGATTCGCCCTTTTTCAGCCCCTCCTCTCCTGCGTCGCTGTCCTCTGATTGGCTGTTGCTAAGGACCAAGAACTGTCCATCAGCAGCTGGTTGGCCGGGTCGACTCGATGCAGCTATCAAACGGCTTTGTTCTTCGAGATCCTGTAAGAATTTTTTTTTTTAAAGAAATTAATATTCAACAAGGATGCATTAAATTAACCTCAAGTGGCAGCAAATGCATTTATATTGTTATAAAATACTCGATTTGAACTCAAAATGCTGTTCTTTTGAAAATATACATCACAGTTTCCCCAAAAATGTTAGAATGTTATTAGAATGATTTCTGAAGATCATGTGTAACTGATGCTGAAAATTCAGCTGTGCATCAGAGAAATTAATTATATTTTACTATATATTCATATAAAAAACAGTTAATTTAAATTGTAATATTATTTCACAATATTACTGTATTTTCTTAAATGTAGCCTTCTTTAGGAAACATGGTACAGATCCCAAATGCTTTCCTTTACCTTCTCGATCTGTTTCTGTTTCTGAAGTTCTTCCTGTTGTTTCTCTTTGGCTTTGTCCAGCTCTCTCTGTTTCTGTGTGGATTTGCGGTCCTGTCAGGAAAAAAACAAACAAACAAAAAACATGCATCTTCGTGCATATTATTACGATTATCCATTTTATTAGACCTGTTATTTCTGCACAGATCGAGTCATTTGAAATCCAATAAATGAAGAGTTTTCTCACCATCTCAGAGTGGAGCGCGATCTGCTTCGCCAGTCCTACACTGTCACAGATCTAACAATCAAGAGCATCCAAATCACTGAGATCAACTTAAAACAACCTCTAAAAGCTCTTGTTTTTTTAAAGGGGTATGTACACATGTCCTTATTAAAGTATAAAATAGAAGGTTTATAAAAATAGAGAAATCAAATAAAATAGATAACATATTCTAATCTAATGATTTTAAATATATATTTACATAGACTACAAATATATAATATACATACATAAATTATATACATAAAAATATAATAAATTATAGCATAACTCATTATAATAATATATCACAATATTTATTTCTATACTATATTATGGGTGTGTGAGTGTAAATTATAGCTTGATATATTATTATTATACATTATTATAGTAAAATAAATATATTAATAATTACTAAAATATATTATTACAGTAATATTATTATAATATTATATAACATTAAATTATTAATGTAAGAATTATAAATGTTTAAATATACTATAATGTAAAAAGGGGTCTTTACATGTCCTTATTAAATTACAAAATAAAAGGTTTATAAAATAAATAAAATAGATAATATAATTTTAAAATATAATTACAATCTAATGATTTTAAATATATTTTTATATAGACTACAAATAAATAATATACAAATATATACATAAAAATCAGTTATAGCATAACTTATATTCTTATATATATATTTATATATATTATATATGCTTATATATAACTTATATATATAATAACTATAATATGGGTGTGTGAGTGTAAATTATAGCTTGATTTATTATTATTATACATTATATAGTCAAACAAATGTATATTATTCTAGTAATATTATTTAAAATTTAATTATTAATTTAAGGATTATATATTTTTAAAATATGCTAAAATGTAAAAAGGAGTATGTACACATGTCCTTATTAAATTATAAAATAAAAGGTTTATAAAATAAATAAATAAAATAGATAATATAATTACAATCTAATGATTTTAAATATATATCTATATAGACTACAAATAAATAAAATACATGTATATTATATACACATCTAAAATTAATTATAGCATAACTCATTATAATAATATATCACAGTATTTATTTATATAATAAATATATTATGGGTGAGTGTAAACTATAGCTTGATATATTAATATTATACATTAAATAGTTAAATATATATTATTCTAGTAATATTATTATAATATTATATAACATTAAATTATGAATGTAAGAGTGATATATTTTTAAGTATACTAAAATGTTTAATAATAATGTAATATATTAATATAATATTATAATAATATAATATCAATTTTATATGTAATGTAAATAACTCAATTATGAATCAATAATAACATATGTAACTTCAGATATATATACGTTGTTTTTATTACTAAGAGTTCGGTATATTTGTACCTTCTCTCCATCATTGTTTGACTCAAAGACGTAGCAGACTGTAAGATGTCGTCCGTCTTCTCGTCCTCCGGCCGTCTTCAGCACGAAACCAAACAAGCGCTTGTTCTCCTGATGTGACGCACACAGCACGACGCTGGAGAGAGGAAACTGAGGGACACACAACAGATACTTCCTTCAAAACAGCACTGGATTCAGTCTTTCACAGAAGCCACAGAACTGCAAGGACCTACCTTGAGTCTTGTGACTTGTGTCTGCGGGTCAATCAGCCTACAAACAAACAAGAGACATGAAAATACACATGAACACCTTCTCTAGAGTCTGTGCAAAGCTGACTCCGGCTCAGTGAACTGACTTGAGGCATTCGCAGGTGACGAGCAGATGAGACTCGGTCATCCTGAAGATGTTGTGAATGGCTCGGGCGGCCAGGATCTGTCTCATGGTCTCAGAGATCACGTCTGCGCTCTCTGTGGCCTTCACCTCCATGCAGCCCAGGAAGCGAACAATGTAAAGCTGGTGCAGAATCGAGTCTGAAACCACACGAGAGATGCATTAATTGCATTAAATAAAAGTCATGTGTGCACATATCAAAAACTGATTTTATAATCTTGCATCAGATTGCAATAATATTCTCTGCTTTTCTGCTAATGTGACTAGACTAAAACTCACTAATTATCACAGTTTAATCAAATCAGAGGAATATAAATCAAGTCTTGGCCTAGAATATTCAATTTCATCAGAAAATGCATGACATTATGTGCATTAAATACATTGCAAGTTGCTTTTCATGTGCAATTTAAGCTATTAAAGGAATAGCACAAAGATACTTTTATCTTCTGCTCACCAAAGCTGCATTTATTTGATCAAGAATACGGCAAAAACTGCAACCTTGTAAAATATTATTACATTTTAAAATAAGTGTTTTCTATGTACATTTTCAGCATCTTCAGTGTCACATGATCTTCAGAAATTGTTATAATATGCTGATTTGCTGCTCAAGAAACATTCCTCATTATTATAAATGGTGAAAACAGCTTCATATTTTGGGGGAAACCATAATGCATTTAGTTTGTTGAAATTCTTTGATGAAGGGAACGTTTAAAAGCAAAGCAATAACTTGACATGGACATTTTCTGTAACGTCTTCATGGTCACTTTTGATCAGTTTGACCCTTTGTGATTAAGAGTAATTAATTTCTTTCAAATAAAAATCCAACTGCCCCCAAACTTTTTATCAATGTACCTTCACTTTCTTCAGATTTTGACCCTCCAGATTCCCCAAACGGGTTGGTCCTTCTTTCGGTGAAGAGAGAAACACAAGCCAGTGCTTAATAATTCTCTAATAACAATCAACAGTAAATTCTGCTCTTTTTGTAGAGATTGGAGCGCAGACCTGCCCTGAGCGCCGCTCTTAGCCTGACTGCTGTGCTCCTCGCTGACGGGGGAGATGATGTCAAACTGAATGGGCGTGTCCGGAGCCACCAGCGAATCCAGAGACAGAGACGACAGCGCCGGAGACTCGGAGCCCGCGGAGCACTGACTGCCTGAACGACCCGCTTTGGGTCGACTTTGACTTCAGGAGTTACAAAAAAGCAATGCTTTCAGACAGAAAACATGGAATCTTTTACGAACACATCTCTTTGTTCATCAATGGATGCTCTGCAGTGAATGGGTGCCGTCGGAATGAGAGTCCAAACAGTTGATAAAAACATCACAGTAATCCACAGCCACTCCAGTCCATCAGTTAATGTCTTGAGAAGACCAAAGCTTAATAAAAAGATGACTTTTTCACTGGAGGAAGTCGTTTTAAGTTTATTACTATTATTCACTTAATATATAAATATTGTAAATTTAGAAAAAAAAAGTTATGGATTGCAGCTTTAAGAATGTCTTTATGATGGATTTTTTCTCAGCTTTTTCTAACATCAAGACATTAACTGATGGACTGGAGTGCTTGTGGATTATTGTGATGTTTTTATCAGCTGTTTGGACTCTCATTCTGACGGCACCCATTCACTGCAGATCATCCATTGATGAGACACTGATGCAATGCTACATTTCCACAAATCTTATGAAGAAACAAACTGCAATGCATCCAGACAGAAAACATGGAATCATTTACAAACACCACGCCACTCCAGTCCATATCTTGTGAAGCCAAAAGCTGTGTTTTTGTAAAAATGAAACCTATCAAGACATTTTTAACTTCAAACCATCATTTATGGATAACATATTAGTCCATAATCCCTCAATAACCCTTTCTTCAGTGAAAAAGTCCATCTCCTGTTGTCTCTCACATCAAAATCAAGCCACATATTTGTTTAGAGATGTTTTGGTTCTGTGAGATCTGTGCAGATCTCTCACCTGATTCAGACGTGATGACTTTTTCACTGGAGGAAGTCGTTTGAAGTTTATTACCATTATTCACTTATTATATAAATAATGTATATTTTGAACAAAAAAAAAGGTATGGACTGCAGCTTTAAGAATGTCTTTATGATGGATTTTTTTCAGCTTTATCTAAAATCTCAAGACATTAACTGATGGACTGGAGTGGTTGTTGATTATTGTGATGTTTTTATCAGCTGTTTGGACTCTCATTCTGACGGCACCCATTCACTGCAGAGCATCCATTGATGAGACACTGATGCAATGCTACATTTCTCCAAATCAAATTTCATCCTAATCTTGGATGATCTTAGTAGTAGTATGGCTGTAGCTGTAGTATTTGTATTAGAGAGATGTTGTGCTGACACTCACGTGCTCGGTCTGAAACTCTCATGCCGCTGTTGGAAAGATGGTGAAGGTGTTACAGCCTCCAGAGCCGACTGATTCACTCTCGCTGCGATTTCCTGCCGACACAAGAAACATTAGCAATGTCTGACTCCAAATCGCATTAAAGTTATTGTATTATATTTGCAGAGGTTTCGGTTTTCATGTATGATGATGAGAGTAAATCTGAATCCCACACTCACCTCTGGGTTTTCACTCAGGTATATCCTCTTAGAGATGTTGTTTATTGTTGCAATCCACTAAAACAGAAGAAAAAACATTTAAAATATTTTAATTGGTGAATCAGTTAAAGCCAATTTAAAGCATGTTTGCAGCATCATTACTCTACTCTGTGGCTCAGTGGTAGAGCATTGCATCAGCAGTGCAAAAGGTTGTGTGTTCGATTCCCAGGAAACATATGTTAGGTAAAAAATGTTAGCCTGAATGCAATGCAAGTCGCTTTCACAAAATGCATTAATTTATTTACTCTTCAGTGTCACATGATCCTTCAGAAATCGTTCTAATATGCTGAGTTGGTGCTCAAGAAACATTTATGAATATTACAATAATTTTGCAAACTGCTGTGCTGCTTTATATTTTTTGTAAGCTCACATTATTTAGGATTCTCTGATAAATAGAAAGTTCAAAAGAACAGCATTTATCTGAAGTTGAAATAGAAATGTATTCACTGCCACTTTTGATAAAAGTAATGCATCCCTGCTGAATAAAAGCAAAACAATCTTTCTAGTCCCAGACATTTGAACAGTAATATTCTGTTTCTCCAAGAGGGATCTCCAAGTGAACGAGACTCAATCAAACACAGTCTCCTCACCTCCTCGCAGTCTTTCCTGCTCTCCGCCTGTAATATAACGGCCCTGCGGTACACAGAGAAACAGCCGTTCACTCAAAGCAGTGACTCAGAATGACTCAAGATGTGCTGAGAAAGGATAAGACACCCATTTACTCGCCTGGTGAATATTCAATCGAGTTTAAACTGGATCAACACTGTAGTGTTTACATTTCTCATTACTAGACTAATACCAGAAGAACAGGAAAAGTAGTAACCAAACCCTTTTGTGGATTTTAGTTTACCAGCCTCAGCCTCAGGCCATCCAAGATTAGGATGAGTTGGTTTCTTCATCAGATTTGGAGAAATGTAGCATTGTGTCAGAAATGTAGCAATGGATTCTCTGCAGTGAATGGGTGCCGTCAGAATGAGTCTAAACAGCTGATAAAAACATCACAATAATCCACACCACTCCCGAGAAGCCAAAAGCTGGCTATAATGAAGATATTTTTTATCTTCAAACTGTTGTTTCTGGCTCAAGTATGATAACACTTGGCATCTCTTAAAATCAAAATCAATTCACATATTTCTTTTCAGCTGTGAACAGTGTAAATGAAGCTTGATCTGTGCAGATTTCGCTCCTGATTCAGACCAGATCACTTTTGCACTGGAGAAAGCAATATTATATATAAAAAGACTCATATTATAGCTGGAAGCAATGGTTTAAAGTAAAAAATGTCTTAATGATGGATTTGTTTCAACTGATGGACTGGAGTGGAATATTGTGATGTTTTTATCAGCTGTTTAGACTCTCGTTCTGACGGCACCCATTCACTGCAGAGCATCCACTGACGAGACAATGATGCAATGCTACATTTCTCCAAACCTGATGAAGAAACAAACTCATCCTAATCTAGGATGATCTTAGGGTCAGTACATTTTCAGCAAATTTCAGTAACAACAGAAGTTACATTACTGTAGAAATCAAACTGTGCATGAAAACCGCCTACGTTTGGATTGGCATCTAAAGCGATCACCCACATTTCCAAACTGGTTTATCTGAAACAGACTGAAGGATGTCTACTGAATGATACTATACTCTATGCACATGCAATAGTAAGATCAGCACAAGACTATAATAACGTACTTCTTGCCATCGAAAGCTGTGATCTGAAAGCAGAAGCGCCGGTCCTCACAGTCCACCGCCATGACGGAGCAGTTGTCGATGTCCAGAACCAGACCTCCGGCCACGGCTCCACGCGATTGGCTCATGAGGTTTCCTCCCTGCGTGAAGAAATACTGCCGCTCCCAGGAAGACGACACCAGCCCTGTTTTGCTGGAGGAGAAAGCATGAGATGATTAGAAACACAGACGACTGTGCCGTGTATAAACGTTTCCTCGGTGGCTGATGCGGTCGTACTAGCGAGTGTTGAGGTAGCCAGTTTTTCGGGTCAGGTTACGGTTCACCGGGATCTTGTTGGGGTCCGGGTCGGGCATGTAGAGCGGGTCACTGGCAGCTTTTAGGTCTTGAATCATCTGCTCTGTGACTTCAGCGTCGTGGTCCATTTCCCTGCGAACACTACGAGCACAAAGAGAAAAGAAACTCAAAACAGTTGAATTAACTGCTTTTCTCATTTGCAATAGAACACATGCAAACAAACTACATTTAAGTATTGCACTCAAGTGAAATGTGCTTTTATGCAAATAACATGCAAAGTATATTTTATCGACAAGAACACTCAAAAACAGAAACGATAGTGTGCAATACTGTATAAAATATAAGATACACTACTGCTTAAAGGTTTAGTTTTTTGTGTGTTTTCAAAAGAAGTGTCTTCTGCTCACAAAGGCTGCATTTGTTTAATTAATATTATTAAATATTACAATTTAAAATAGCATTTATTTTAAATAGAAATCATTTATAATATTCTAAATGTCTTTTCTGTCACTTTTAGTCAATAAACTGCACCCTTGTTGAATAAAAGTATAAAAGTATTCTTAGAAATCAAGTATAAAAATAAATAAATACTTCATTGTTTATCACCTATCCTTAGCAATACAGTTTGAATACAGTAAGAAAAATGATCTCTGATATCATCCGTTTACAATATTGTAATATGTTGCTGATCATTAATCAAACTAATCAGGCCGGTACTGATATGAGCACTAATATATTGTGCTTCCCTATTAAAAGTAAATTTAAAATACTTAAATCGATACTTATAACACATCTAACATGCCATAAAATGAAAAAGTACTATAAACATGTTGTGATGTATTATGCCAGATGCACTCGACCGATTTATGGTAAAATATTATTATTTATACATTAGTTTTTATATTTGCACTTGTATAAATACATTTATATTTTATTTATTATTTTGCTATATAATAAAAATAATTTATACAGTATGTTTTTCTGTTTCAATTTTAACAGTTTTAGTACCTCAGTTGCAACAATTCTGATTTTTATTATTTTTTACATTTTCAATTGAATACAAATCTTAAATCAGTTAAAAAAAAATATTTTAAAAAATAAACGTATTTTTTGTCATTGGTTGAAACTCACTTCTGGACGCTGGTTCCGATGTTGGTGAGAAACTCCTCCCACTGCTGCGTCAGATTCTCTGATCCCAGTTTAAAAAAACTGATCTGATGAAAAGCAAAGCATTCTGAATTCTAAAAGGCCTGTCTGTATTATCAGATGTGCTCACGGTTCATGTATGATCATCACCTGCGCCTGCATGTATCCCAGCAGCGGCTCCAGCAGCGCCATCTTCTTCTTGTACTGCAGCATGTTGAGCGATGCAAAGTAGTGCATTATGGTCTCGTGCTGTTTTTTCCTGGACGTGTAGACGTCCTCCATCACTTCATTCTTCACCTGCAGTGAACACATGCATGACAGCAGTTACATGTAGTGCAGGACGCCATATCAACAATGTGGAATTATTTTGGATGATGTCTATTTTTCTTTGTTGTTTGTGAAATTTCTAGCAATTTCAAAGTTTCTGTACCAATTACTTTTCTAGTCCGGTTCAAAAATAAAAGTCCTTGGTGACATCAGTGAAAAATGTATTAAATATAAAAAAATAAATAAAAATCAATAATTAATTAATTAAAATATGAGCAAATCAGTAAAACCATAAAAACATTATTGTTGTACGAAATAAGTGTCAACTGAAAAAATGTAAAATAATAATAATAATAATAATATCGTATATATAATATTGTGTATATATATATATATATATATATATATATATATATATATATATATATATATATATATATATATATATATATATATATATAGCTAGTTTCCCAATCAAATGTTTTCTTTCATTCAGTCTGATTACCTGATGCACTAAAAAAACTAAAACTAAATCTGAAATAAAAATTACTTAATTAATTAATTTGAATTAATTACAAAAAATATTCAATAATAAAATTAAAAACATGCATAAATAAAAATTTCTAAAATGCTAGCCCAAAATTAACAAAAGCAGAAACATAATATTTTAAATTAGATTTTATTTTTTACAAAAAAATAGTAATATGTCAATGATCATAAAATCAACTGGAGCAAATCTGATGTAAGAATATGATTTGGAATAACATGCACTGATGAATCATTCACAGTGGGATCAAAATGTGCATTGAGAAAGTATGAAAAGTTGATTTTGATATTTGTCTAATATCGTCTAGTTTTTTTTGTCCTAGACAAGGACACCGGTACCTGCCAATGTCTCCGAGGAGAAGATGCTCATCTATCGGCGGTCTGGCCAACTCTCAGTGTGTGTGTTATTAAATGAGGACATTACAACACACACACTCTTTCAGCAATACACACACACACACACACACACAGTACACTCTTCTGTGTCAGTATGAAGACAGCTGTCAATCATAAAACACTGAATTCTCAAAACGCCACACCTTCTCATTCTCCTTTCGTTTAGACAGACGACTGTATCTGTTGACGGCTGAGTCGTGATCTGAAACCAAATATGTTGCACAAAATGAAGCATCAAGTAATGGTTACATTATCATAAGATGCAACAATTATGTGGGAAAAAAAAATGAAGTGCTTACCGTCACTTGCAATCTGAAACACTTCCTTCAGAATGACAATTTCTAGAGACAATTAGAGGAGGAAAATATGTAAGAGATAATGCACAGTCAGTCCGATTATTACACTGGGGTTATTAAAGTTCAACTAAAAGAAATCCTAAAAAGAAATCCTAAATAATACGTTTTCTTAGTTGAAATAAAATAAACATTGACTGAAATAAAAAAGTACAAAGTGTAAAGTATAAAGTATCAAAATATTTTATTAAAAAAAGAGTCTGCTTGTTGCCCAGACAAAACTGAACAACTGCTTAAGAAATAAATATATATATATATATATATATATATATATATATATATATATATATATATATATATATATATATATATATATATATATATATATATATATAGAAACATCAATATACAAGTAATTTTTTCTGTGTGAGGAGACAAGAAACGAAAATAAAATATATATTTAAAAAAATACACTAAAATAACTACAATTGAGTTGTTAAAACTATATAGATATTTTTTTTAAAGTGAAAATATATAAATACAGGATATATTTCAGCGAGTTTACCATTAAAATGTTTTTTATTTCCATTTAGTTCAATAAAAAAAATTGTAACTATACAATATAAAAATGTAAATACAACAAAATTACTAAATTGTTAACAACTATTAACATTTTAAAGATATACAATATAAAAATACAAATTGTTAGCCCAAATTGAAAAAAAGCAGAAACATAAAAATTTAATCTAATTTAAAAAATCTAATTCAATTACTTTATGTGCAAGAAGAATGAGAGACTAAAATAAAAAATATTTTTTTTTTAATAAAATGTTAAAATTGAGTTGTTAAAAATATATAGAAATAAAATTAAAAAATTTTTTAATTGTAAATGAATTTGGAAAAAATATTCTTATATTGTAGAAAGCTCTAGCCCACAATGCACTGCAGTCTTCTACCTCTCAGGTCTCTCTCCTGAAACTGTGTGATGGGGAACATCATGGCGTCTGCGAGCTGAGTGGAGAGAACGGCGTGACACGAGCTGAGCTGAAAGAAGACACAGAGAATCACACATGAGTGAAATCACACACACACACACACACACACACACACTTCATTAGTGACAGACGATGTTCTGACCTCATCAATGACTTTGGCAAACTGCTGCAAAGTGGAGCTCATGACCTCATCATCACCTCCCAGAGGAAAACGCTGCACAACAGAGACCGATGTCATACCACTCAACTATATCACTACATATACACAGAGAGAACCGAAGAAAGCTGAGATACTGCGAATAAAAATCAAAATCAGAAGTCACCTGTTTCTCGTAGTCTTTCAGTAATTTAGACGTCAGATGTGTGGCAGCACTCAGTTCATTCTGAAAGAAGCAGCACAGGAGTCTCATTAAAAATAATAATAATCATTTTAACCCCAAATTCATAAAAGAATATATATTATGCATAAAATTTTTTTTTATATTTCATTATTTAATTGCATTTAATATCATGAAAAATCGTTTTAATCTACTTATTTGAATTCATTATTAATAAATGTTTTTATTTTATTTTATAGATAACATTAATGAATCATTAACAATTTTAAAATATCAATAATCTCATATAATGAATATTTATTATTCTTATTAATAATATAGTGATTTTTCATTGAGAATGAGTTTATAATAGTATCAATGATATACAATAGTGTTAGATCTCATATAATGTTTATTTTTTTCACATTATTATTAATATTAATATTATTATTGGCAGTCATAACAAAGTAATAATAATATCCATACTATAAAATAGAATTATCTTTCGTATAATATGAATTTATATCAATTATTATTTTTTATTGTTATCAAGAATAATGTATAGTAATAAATAATACTTTTATCTCATAATAAATGTTTGTTTATTTTTTAAATATTACTAACAACAACCATATATTATTGTTGTTAATAATAATAATAATAATAATAAATATATATGTTATTTTTATTATTAACAATAAGAATATATGTTTTTTTAATATTTAAAAACTAAACATACACACATACACATATATATATATATATATATATATATATATATATATATATATATATATATATAACATTTATTAAAATAAATAAATATTTACATACATAATCACCCTTAAAATGGGTTTTATCTTTTGGCTTTGGGGTGCAATATGATCAAGACAAGATCTTGACAGTTTGTGTGTGATTCATCCATTAACACTTAAGTTACAGTCACTATTATAATGTAATTATTGAGCATATATCATATTCCATATTCTCACCTGGGCGTCGTAGATTCTGTGCATGGCTTTAAAGAGCTGACTGAAATAACTGGATATGGCCTCAGTATCTTCCTCAAACACACCGAGCAGAGAGCGAGTCTGGAAAACACCAGCACCATTCAGACATGACCTCAAGATGGTATTCCTATCATAAAATGTGCTGTTTAATAACAAATTGTGGATGCATGTAAAACAAGGCCTCATACTTTATTTGTGAGATTTCAGACTAAAACAAAATCAAATGTGAACATGTCCATTCACTCTGATTGATGAGTTTCGATCTGATCTCCAGTTACCACATTTATCACGTGAGTAAAGCTATGTTCGTTTGTATTTCTGATTAATGTTTTCTAATAACTGATCATTGCCAAATCCAAACCACAACCCATCTTATGCTAAAGAGCTCAAAATCAGACAGATTAATCAGTTATGATGAATAGAAACACGAACAAACTCATGATCCGCTCTGTGTAACCGCGTGAGAAGCAGATGTTTATTATGATAAAATGTATATTTATGTATTATTTCTGTTAGCTTGTTGGCTAAATGCTGCTGGTTTACCTGTGGACTGTCCTCCAGGGTTTCCTCTATCGGTAATTTGTCGATTCCCGGCATGACTGCAGATTTACCGCGAACGCAACGAGCTATTTAGACTATTATTCAGAAACAAAAACACAATGTTATGATGTTGATCTTCGCTTTATTTCTGACAAATCAACACCCACCCGGATCCTCCCACAAACGCGGAAGTCCCGCCTCCTCCCGCCCGCTGATTGGCCGAGACGCTGTTGATTTTATGATGACGTCGGCGCTTGTTTATAAGAAATAAAGCCATTTGCGACTCTCTGGTGGTTAATAATATTATTATATTAGCGAAATATTTCATCCATAAATAATATTTTTTCGAATCACTCATACACTTTATAATATTTATAAATTAATTAAAAAAAACTTTCAGAAATATGTCAGACCGATAGCAGTAAAATGTTAGCTTAAATGTTGTATTTCAATAAAGGAAATATAAAATAAAACATAAAAATGAAAAGTGTGGCTCTTATATAAAATAACACGAGGTGTTAGTATGGAAAAAAATGAAATAGTGTTCATTGTGAATTGTTAAAATAGGTTAAATGTTATCGAAATAACAATTTATTAGACGATATTTTAAATAATTTCTTGTTTATTGTAATTTTTTTTAAAATAGATGCATAAAAAAATTATATATAGATGAAAAAAATATTTATTTGCACAGATATGCTTCCAAAAAAAGACCTGCAGTGCAGTGTAGGTTTGATTTTGGTATTGGTGGTGAAATACCAGTGAGGACATTGTTTGATCAAAATGATTGCTAGGAACAATTTAGTAGTGGCTGATATTGGTAGGGACATGTCATAGTGTCCCTACTAAATTCTACACCCTTGAAAATCATAACAAGTGATGTCCGACTTTGAAAACTATAGTTTTCTCCTTAAATATGAAGAGCTCAAACAAAAGATTAACAACAGCTGTTCATCATTTCAGATCAGGACTGATCAGCAAGGTTCGCAATTTGCAAAATGATCAAATGATCAAATGATCCGAAGTCCCGATCTGAATCAATGATTCGCGTTACATGCTCCGAAGTCCCGATCTGAATCAATGATTCGCGATGCTCCGAAGTCCCGATCTGAATCGATGATTCGCGATGCTCCGAAGTCCCGATCTGAATCAATGATGTGCGATGCTCCGAAGTCCCGATCAAATGATTCGCAATAAATGCAATAAATGCTCCGAAGTCCCGATCTGAATTGATGATTCGCGATGCTCCGAAGTCCCGATCTGAATCAATGATTTGCGATGCTCCGAAGTCCCGATCTGAATCAATGATTCGCGATGCTCCGAAGTCCCGATCTGAATCGATGATTCGCGATGCTCCGAAGTTCCGATCTGAATCAATGATTCGCGATATGTGCTCCGAAGTCCCGATCTGAATCAATGATTCGCGATGCTCCAAAGTCCCGATCAAATGATTCGCAATAAATGCAATAAATGCTCCGAAGTCCCGATCTGAATTGATGATTCGCGATGCTCCGAAGTCCCGATCTGAATCAATGATTTGCGATGCTCCGAAGTCCCGATCTGAATCAATGATTCGCGATGCTCCGAAGTCCCGATCTGAATCGATGATTCGCGATGCTCCGAAGTTCCGATCTGAATCAATGATTCGCGATATGTGCTCCGAAGTCCCGATCTGAATCAATGAATCGCGATGCTCCGAAGTCCCGATCGAATGATTCGCAATAGATGCTCCGAAGTCCCGAGCTGAATTGATGATTCGCGATGCTCCGAAGTCCCGATCTGAATCAATGATTCGCGATGCTCCGAAGTCCCGACCTGAATCAATGATTCGCGATGCTCCGAAGTTCAAATGGAGCGCTATTTACTACACAGAGCCGTCACTATCGCTTAATACACAGATAATAAAAAGAAAACAAGTAGATAGAATAGGGAAAGAATAGAGAAAGCTAGTGTTAGGGGCATTTTTTTAAAGAAACAAGCAGTTAGAAAACAAACAGAGTATTTCTTTGCACAAATATGCTTCCAAAAAAGACTTTTGTTCATAAACAAATGCATCAAAGGGTTATATTTTATGAAAACATTTATTTCATTGAATAAATTATTGAGTTCTTTACATATTCGTTAACATTAAGACTCTTCGTGTTACATATTAACTGTATTTAAAAAATATGCACATAATTCTGGACAAGACGTCTATTGTGGAGTGTCTATTGCACTTGCTCTGAGCTGTGATTGTGTTTCTACAGGTGTGTATTCTGGTTTATTTGCTTTGTGTTTGGCATTTCTGAGCGTAGAGATCATATTCTTTGTACAGGATGTATTGCTTCAGTCGTTCTGGTAATGGAAGGAAGCTCATGAAGATCGGAGCTCTCAAACGCAACCGACCCAAACAAGCCCTGATCTTCAGCCGACAGAGATGCTGCAGACAGCGGACTTTCTCTGTAAAGAAACAAAACTAGTCAAAAACGAAAGCATGACACATGACACAGGAGTTCATACATTTTGCAGTGTAGGTTTGATTTTGGCATTGGTGGTGACATCCCAGAGAGGACATTGTTTGATCAAAATGATTGCTAGGAACAATTTAGTAGTGGCTGATATTGGTAGGGACATGTCATAGTGTCCCTACTAAATTCTACACCCTTGAAAATCATAACAAGTGATGTCCGACTTTGAAAACTATAGTTCTCTCCTTAAATATGAAGAGCTCAAACAACAGATTACAACAGATTAACAACAGCTGTTTTGTCACTCCTCTGAATAAATTATTAAAATGAGTCCCAATCTGAAAAACAATTTGCAAACCATCATTTCAGACAGGGCCGGCCCTGACCAATTTGCTTCCCTAGGCAAGATTTTACCTGGCGCCCCATGCTACACAGCCCATTTTACCCTGTCATTGTGTTCATGATTTAGCATATATATATATATATATATATATATATATATATATATATATATACACATACATACACACACACACACACACACACATTACAGCAGAACTGTTTCCAACACTCATAATAAATCATAATATTAGAATGATTTCTAAAGGATCATGTGATAGACTGGATGTCACATGTGACACTGAAGAATGGAGTAATGATGCTGAAAATTCAGCTTTGCATCACAGAAATAAATGATAATTTAAAGTATAATAAATTGAAAACAAATTATTTTAAATTGTAATAATATATCACAATATTACATTTTTTCTGTATTTTTGATCAAATAAATGCAGGCTTGATGAGCAGAAGAAACTTCTTTCAAAAACATAAAAAATAGTAATGTTTCCAAACTTTTGGCCTGTACTGTATCCCCCCAAAACTGCACAACTGTAGAGTAAAACATTAATAAAAAAGTGATAATAAAAAATGCGTCTTAAAACTGACATGATTGTACAAAATCACAGTCTGGGAACTCAGAACAACTGCTAACATTAGGTTTAAGGTAAAAATAACTGCCATGAAATTATAGTATCTTACTCCTATGCAATAAATTGTTGTTTCACTACATCTCTTTACCTCTGTCTTTATCCTCTTCTCTTCTTTTTGGCACTGTATCTATCGAAGACTATGCTCATTTATAATGTGTCATGTAAATTTGGCCTTCCGTCACAATCAGGAAACTTTCACCGTGTCTAGAACTGGCGCGAGCTGCCAGGCCCGTTTCTATGAGCTGTGTGTTAACAAAAGCAGTGCTGTCTACAGGGGCGATTCTAGGATTTTTTCAACTGGGGGGCACAAGAGGGGCCACGATTAATACAGAGGGGCCAATCTTGTGTTGTTTGAACTGTATATCCAAATCATTTCAAGAGTTCAGTAACCTTTAAAATCAGTAATAAACAGTGTTACCATATTATTAGTTATTCACTGCTCTAAATCAAAACAATCAAATACAATTTGTATTAACTTTTCACTTTACAAAAGTGAAAGAAAAACTGTAATAAATAAATGAATCCAATGTATGAATAGTGTACAACTCACAAATAATAATAATAATAATATAATTTATTTATAATAGCCTTATATAAAATATATATAATAGCCTTATTTATATAAATGCAGAATAGCATTAATAATTCATAGAAATAAATACACAATTAATTAATATAACTAATATAAATTTAATATAACAAATTGTTTTTGTTTATTATCCACGTCCCATTCAATTTGCATAGCAGCAGTTGCAGTAAATTTGCATTGATGAATAAACAACATCTACTTATGTTAAGGCTAATTCATCTTGAGCATATTGATTTAAAAATATCATATATCCATACTTTGTTAGATAGCTACTTGTTCAAAAAGGTAGCTTTAGTTTAAGTAAAATATGTGGATCCTATAGAAATAGTTTAGAATAGCTTAATTAGTCCAGTGTTATTTTAGTATTAGTTATTTATTTTGCTATTTAATCATGCATTAAATATTTATGTATGATTTTTTTTCATTTGGGAATGTTTCTGGGTGTCATCAAATGACGTTTTGTCAATAACTTCTGTGAAGGGAGGGAGATAGAGCTAGAGAGAGAGCTTTCCAGGGTGCAGACAGCAATCGCGGAGCACCATGGTGATTTAGAACACCAACTGAATTTATTAGGAATCTACAGACGCAAATAGACTAAAGGTGTAGAAAAATAAAGACCTATATGTGTATTTTGGACTTTTTTTTCACCACAAGTCTGAAAGAAGACATGTTATTGAAGACAAACAGCCCCAAATCTCAAAATTGACCAGTAAAAAAACGATGTTTTTGCATGTGTCTCACCCATAGACTGGAAAAAAAGTCTCAAGTGTGCAGCGTTTTTTTTTTTTTTTTCTCAAGTGTGGAGCGTTAGATAAACATCATACGATTTTCGTAACCTCACTTAAGTGAAAAAAGTCGCTAATCGACTGCATGATCCAATAATGACTTTATTAGAATTGCAATTATACTTTTTTTAAACCATTGCTTTAAATTGCGTTGTTGCCTATATCGGCGCGTTGGGCCGAAAAATAAGTAAATCGTAACGCAGTAAACCCCTTTTACATTCAGCATCAGAGGAGCATAGTAAATATAATGATTAGCATCTTGGTCATCTCGCTAATCGAAAAACATAAGCTATATAAAATAGATCAACTTATCGTGTGCTTTTTTTCGTTGGAAAACAGCAGCTCGCTATTCTTGGTCCTCGTTGAGAAGCATCGCGACGCAATCATGAGTTATTTACTAAACTGAAAGATTATGATTTGAATTTGTGAGTGACAGACAAGTAGAAGGGTGGGGGCACACTGGGGGGCCAATCAGTTTTCAGGAGGGGCCAGTGCCCCCATGGCCCCTCCCCTGGCTACGCCACTGGCTGTCTACATTGGATGTGGCGTCGGGCACGCTACACAACAAATTACCAACAACTGATCGTGCGCGCGCTCTGTTTCTGACGCACTTCAAGCACCTGATGGGCGGGGGAAGATTGAAGAGCCGGACTTTTTTTGTTTTTTGTTTTTTTGCTTTATTTGGTAGTATTTCGAATTAATGGTTTTTAAATAGTAGCCTATTATTAAAAAAAAATATGTAAAATTAAAAAAAAAAAAAACAAATTCACTCGTTCACTCATTCTGGCGCCCCTATGGATGAGTGGCGCCCTTAGCATTTGCCTATACCGCCTATACCGCGGGCTGGCCCTGATTTCAGATCAGGACTCAGAGCATGGTTCGCCAATCATTTAATTTGCAAAATGATCAAATGATCCAAAGTCCCGATCTGAATCAATGATTCGAGATGCTCCGAAGTCTTTATCTGAATCAATGATTCGCGATGCTCCGAAGTCTTTATCTGAATCAATGATTCGCGATACTCCGAAGTCCCGATCTGAATCAATGATTCGCGATGCTCCGAACTAAGTCCCGATCTGAATCAATGATTCGCGATTCTCCAAAGTCCCGATCAAATGATTTGCAATAAATGCTCCGAAGTCCCAATTTGAACTGATGATTCGCGATGCTCCGAAGTCCCGATCTGAATCAATGATTCGCGATGCTCCGAAGTCACGATCTGAATCAATGATTCGCGATGCTCCGAAGTCCCGATCTGAATCAATGATTCGAGATGCTCCGAAGTCCCGATCTGAATCAATGATTCGCGATGCTCCGAAGTCCCGATCTGAATCAATGATTCGCGATTCTCCAAAGTCCCATCAAATGATTCGCAATAAATGCTCCGAAGTCCCAATTTGAACTGATGATTCGCGATGCTCCGAAGTTCCGATCTGAATCAATGATTCGCGATGCTCCGAAGTTCAAATGGAGCGCTATTTATTACACAGAGCCGTCACTATCGCTTAATACACAGATAATAAAAAGAAAACAAGTAGATAGAATAGGGAAAGAATAGACAAAGCTAGTGTTAGGGGCATTTTTTTAAAGAAACAAGCAGTTAGAAAACAAACAGAGTATTTCTTTGCACAAATATGCTTCCAAAAAAGACTTTTGTTCACAAACAAATGCATCAATGGCTATATTTTATTAAAACATTTATTTCATTGAATAAATTATTGAGTTCTTTACATATTCGTTAACATTAAGACTCTTTGTGTTACATATTAACTGTATTTAAAAAATATGCACATAATTCTGGACAAGACGTCTATTGTGGAGTGTCTATTGCACTTGCTCTGAGCTGTGATTGTGTTTCTACAGGTGTGAATTCTAGTTTATTTGCTTTGTGTTTGGCATTTCTGAGCGTAGAGATCATAATCTTTGTACAGGATGTATTGCTTCAGTCGTTCTGGTAATGGAAGGAAGCTCATGAAGATCGGAGCTCTCAAACGCAACCGACCCAAACAAGCCCTGATCTTCAGCCGACAGAGATGCTGCAGACAGCGGACTTTCTCTGTAAAGAAACAAAACTAGTCAAAAATGAAAGCATGACACATGACACAGGAGTTCATACATTTTGCAGTGTAGGTTTGATTTTGGCATTGGTGGTGACATCCCAGAGAGGACATTGTTTGATAAAAATGATTGCTAGGAACAATTTAGTAGTGGCTGATATTGGTAGGGACATGTCATAGTGTCTCTACTAAATTACTCCGAAGTCCCGATTTGAATCAAATGATTCGCAATAAATCCTCCGAAGTCCCGATCTGAATCATTGATTCGCGATGCTCCGAAGTCCCGATCAAATGATTCGCAATAAATGCTCCGAAGTCCCGATCTGAATTAATGATTCGCGATGCTCCGAAGTCCCGATCTGAATCAATGATTCGCGATGCTCCGAAGTCCCGAGTCCCGATCTGAATCAATTATTCGCGATGCTCCGAAGTCCCGACCTGAATCAATGATTCGCGATGCTCCGAAGTCCCGACCTGAATCAATGACTCGCGATGCTCCGAAGTCCCGATCTGAATCAATGATTCGCGATGCTCCGAAGTCCCGATCTGAATCAATGATTCGCGATGCTCCGAAGTCCCGATCTGAATCAATGATTCGCGATGCTCCGAAGTCCCGATCTGAATCAATGATTCGCGATGCTCCGAAGTTCAAATGGAGCGCTATTTACTACACAGAGCCGTCACTCTCGCTTAATACACAGATAATAAAAAGAAACAAGTAGATAGAATAGGGAAAGAATAGAGAAAGCTAGTGTTAGGGGCATTTTTTAAAAGAAAACAAGCAGTAAGAAAACAAACAGAGAGGTTCAAGTCAGCAAATAGGTAAAATAGAATTAGAATAGAGAGAGTCAAATAAAGATTTTTGAACAAACCTTGAATTTTGCAGATTTCAGGCCACTGTTTCTGCTCCATGAGCGCAGCCTTCAGTTTGGAGCAAAAGGTCACATGATCGACGTAATCTAGCATGATGCGAACCATGTTTCCTGAGAGATGTTTGAGCCACGAGACAGAGATGACCTCACAGAACTACAGCGAGAGGGAAAGAGAGCTCAACACACACGCCAGAAACACCGGACACCGAACGTCAGACGCGAACTCACCAGCGTGTCTTTAATGACGGTGTCACTCCATCCCTCGTATCCATGTGGGACGTGTGATCCCTCCCCGTATGGACAGTCAAAGCATCGCTCCACGTTGTAACCATAGTTACACAGCATCCGCAGCACCACCTCGTCCTTCAGGGCGTACTGTAAGGCCGACGGGAAGTGCGTGGTGTTCACTCTGCAGTAGTAATTGACGTTGGCTCCGTAGCGAAGCAGCAGGTTGATCAGTTCGTGGTTTCCCAGCCTCAGTGCCACCTGCAGGCACTTGACAGGGTCCTGGTTGGGCATGGCTCCAGCTTCCAACAGGACTCGGGTGGAGGCGATGTCTTCATTGGAGACGGCGAAGTAGAGTGCGGACTGACGCTTATCGTCGTAGCTGCGGCGCACCCAAGGGTGCAGCATGAAGTTAGGGTCATAATTGGCTTTTAGTAGCATCTCTAGACACTGAGTGTGTCCACCTGCCGCCGCCAAGTGAAGAGGACTGATCCCACTGTCATCCACCGCATCCAACGACGTCACCGGTATCAGCCGAGCCAGAGCCCTGCGGACAGAAGTTAATGTCCTTTACTTGAAATAAAATAAACATTTCCTGAAATATACAGTAAATACAGTGGTGTCCAAAATGATTTGAACACTAGCTCTTTTCATCAGCTACAAAAATGGTTTCAAGTCAATTATTTCTATATTTTGCTGTAATGTGTCAGAAACCTTCAAGAAAGCTAGTACTGTTACAATTTTTAGGCATTTGCTGAAAAATGAGGATGGTGTCAAAAATAATGTCATAAATAGTTTATAATGCATTTTAAGTTTGTTTACAATTATTTAACTTCTGTAATGATGCAAGTTTTGTTATATACACCTAAAAATGATTTAGTGATAACACTTTTACAAAATAAATGAAAAAATGTTATTCATGTTACACTGAAGATTTGTGTAATAATGCTAAAAATTCAGCTTTACATTACAAAAATGATAAAATATGAATGATTTATTAGTAATATTACAACATTTTACTGTATGTTTAAATGCAGATGGATGAGCCTTTTCAGAAACATTAAATAATCATAATTATTCCAAACTTTATGCAAAGTAGCATACAGTATGCACTGGTAATATATACATCAAATGTAAATGTTTAAAACCTTAAACATTTCACTTTTAGTTTATTTCACGATGCTTCATCACACACTGACTTGACGTGTCCGCGGTGGGCCACTCTGTGGATGGGCAGGTGTCCCGTGTGTTTGGGTGTTGTTATGTTGGCGTCAGCGCCGTACTCCAAAAGTAAGGAGATGACGTCAGGGTTTCCTGAGGCAGACGCCTCAAACAGGACTGTTGCACAACCCTGAGCCTGAGACTTCACATCAGCACCTGAACACAACACTATCTCACTCACAGCAAAGCAAACAGAAATGATTCACAAATTCACTGCATTAAAGACACCGAGCCCAAGACAATAGAAAAAACACATGAAATATTAGATAATTACAAGACTTCATGTGATATTTTATAATCATTGAAATTCTACTAAAGTTTTATTCATATTTTGAATATGTTTATTTTTTAATTTGTACGTTTTAGTAATTATGTTGTGTTTTTGCCATTTTGAACTATTCTTAATAATGATATCAAAAACATATATAAAAATAAATAAAGCATTATAATAATTATGTATTTATTTATTTTTATATATGTTTATAGCATTATAATAATTATGTATTAATATTATTATTTTTATTATATAAACTGCTTTTGTACCAACCTTGAAATTTGACGTTATTTTTTATTTTAAAGTAATTTTCTCACTGCATTATATATTTTTAAGTAAATCAGCAGTTAAAAACATACGACTACAGTTGTACAATAACGTAATTAACTGTTTTTGTAATTTATAACATTACTATATAATTATTATATAATGCATATCTATTACTATTAATATATTAAATTTTACTGAACAAATCTTTTTTTGTGTTGTTTAAATGTCAAGATTGAATAATTAAATTTTTGTTTAGTTAAGTTTTAAAAACTTAGCTTTACTCTTTTGTTTGCTTTGTTTATTTTGTGTTTCTTGTTTTTTTTGGTTTCAGTTAACTAATAAATCTAAACCGATAACCCTGGTTCCAAAATAACAGAACATTATGGAAATATCCATAAGGCTATATTTAAAACTGGTAAAAATCTGCAAGTTATCAGCATACCACCACAGAAATGCAAATTTAATAAAGTATGACACACAATTTTTTTTTTTAAATAAAAAAAAAAAAAAAAACGAAACGAAATGGCCAGGGAGGTTTTTTTGTTTTACTTTACTATAATGACCCCGGGCTACATCTTGATTCTCTGACCTCTCTGGAGAAGTGTTCGGATGATCTCCAGGTGTCCGGCCTGTGCAGCTAATGCTAACGGCGTCAGGCCATAAGAGCTTCTGGGGTCGGGATGAGCTCCGTACTTCAACAGCAGATCCACGAAATCCATCAGGCCGAGCCGGGCGGCTTCATGAAGGGCCGTCCTGTGGTTCGCCCCCTCCTGGTTAACTGTGGCACTGAAGTTTAGCAGGAGCTTTGCCATGCCATAGTGATTGTTCCTTATGGCTATAGGGAAAAAACATCAACATTTGGTCAGGAAGAACAGAAAAGGAATGTAACTTAACTGAAATCAGGTTTTGAGATTGCTGGCTTTTTAAAGAGGAAGCTCATCCTTCATTTGCCATGTCTAGTGATCTCCATCTACTTCACAACTGTTTCAATTCTAATAAAGAATGAATTATTTGTATTCTGAAGGGTGAGCAATTTGTGCACTGTTAAAATACACTTTTAATTGAATCTGAAACCAAATCTGCATGTTCCAACCACTAATCAAAGTATCCTGGTATATAATAAACAATAAATCATTTTTAACACAAATTAAAGTGATTATATTCTGAATATAGATTTTATAATTGTTTAAAATAAATACATATTTTATTCAGTTTAAGAAAAAGACATGTTTCCCAACTTTTTCAATATACTTTAGAAATAGTTGTCGCCCATTTCTTTGTGTTGCAGGTGATTCTATTAATTATTCCCTATTATTTTTCATACATTTTGCTAAATTGCTGACAATTTCTTGTGTTAAACTTTATGGAAGTCCACGGTGATATTAAATATTTTAATCTTAATTTTGGTAAATAGAAGCTGAAACAATAAATAAACCATTAAAAAATGTTTTTGTTGCTTGAAATTAAACATTAAAAAATCATTTAATTTCAGCTAGTTGCCAAGACACTATTTTGTTTAATTTGATGCAGTAAAATAACAAACTAAAACTGAAATAAAATAAATAAAAACTACATTTAACATTTAAAAATTTAAAATGGAAACTGGAAATAAAAACACATTCAAAATGTTAATAAAGTAGAACTGCATATATAATCTTAATAGCAGCTCACATTCTAAGCATAAGCACCAGTATTTGAGTAAAATGAATTAAAATTCTAAATTCCAATATTTTACTGAATATAGCATATTAAACACATTTTTAAATAAATAATAAATGTATTATATTAATTGATTTATTATTGCTAAATGCACTTGATATACACTTTTTTTTTATTTATTCTGGTTTTTGTTTCTCACTCCAATGGAAGAATGACCCATGGGCTTTTCTGACCTACAACGAGAGGCGAGTCTTCGTCTTCATCCAAGGTGTCTGGACTGCTGCCGTGGTCCAGCAAGAAACAAGCGTTGTCCAAAAGCCCTTTCTCCACCGCTAAGAAGAGAGCCGTCTTACCCTGACGAGTCTTTCTGTGCTTGGCATCCTCGGGAGACGCTGATGAACAGAAGAGATCAGTCACTGCTCTCCTGACACATAAGATCAACAATGATGATCAGAAACAAAGTGGATTCTCGTGACAGACCGGTAAATGTGATCTCAAGGATGTTCTGGTTGTTCTGTATGGCAGCCTCGTGTAAGGGGATGTAGTCTGTGTCGTCTTCTTCAGAGAAAGCTTGCTGATGGACAGTCAGCTCACGGAGGGACTGTTCATCACCTGATAACACATCCAGAGAATCAGCAGAAGCTTCTGAACCAGCTGAATTAACTCCATTAACTTCATTGCTATGCCGTGGTTATATTTCAATGACCAGACTAGCACCAATCCAGCAAAAACTAGCATAAACCAGAAACCTGGTACAACATCAATGAAGGATTTTCAGAAGTGAATGCACATGCTGTTTAAATGTGATGATGATAATATATTGAAACCCGTGAAACATATCAGGTCATATAAGCAAACAAACAAATAAATCATAAATTATATTTTTCTTAATGAGATTTTTATACATGGTAGATTATTTTCCTATAATTTCACTTCATTCAAATAAAAATGTTAAGTTTAAAAAAATCTAATATTTTTAATGCTGAAAATAAGCTTAAAATTAATTGTCATGAAAAATACTGTACAGTGCAGAAACAAAAACAAATGAATGGTCCTGATGATCATTATACAATCATGCACACCCCTCAAAAAATATATTACTTTAATAAAAAATAAATAAATAAAGGATTTATGGAACATAAAACATTTCATCTGATTTTAATAACAAAAATAGTCCAGCATTTTCTTATAATGTAGAACAAATTATAATAATAATCTCCTTTGAGAATATAAGGATAATTGGAAAAAAAAAACTATTACTATTAATGAAGTATAAAATAAGTACACACATTACACTAAAGAGAAAATGGGTGAAAATTTGTATTTGTCACGACAATATTTATTTAAAATATCAAAATGCTAAAAAAAAAAAATACACAATAATTTTTTTTTTTACAGTTTGCACCTTTTTATTTTTTTCTTTAGGGATGAAATATGACCTTGTCATTGTGTGATTGACATATTCATACCATGCTTTATTGCATTGAATATCTTCTCTCTCTCAGGGGTGATCTGAATGATTCTGCAGACCAAAATACATGGTTTTGCATTCAGGCAGCAGCAGCAGACATGAATCTGAACTTATTGAAAGGTTTTTAAGTGTCTCTGACCTGCAGGATTCACCGGAGAAAGGGCTCGTGACCAACCCTTGTTCTCTGAGACTCTCGATCATCAGCTGGGTTGCCACCTCCTCCTCAAAACCCCTTCCAGATGTGTCCAAATCCATCACACTGTCCTACTAGATGCTGGTTATAGACAAATCTTGGCACGTGACTATTGCTGCTCACGTGTTTGCAAACTGTAAATAACACCACGTGCGAGTCTAAAAGCTTCAATCCTTTAATAATCTGTAATAATGTGTGTCAGAGTCTATGAATATAGTATATTGTGTGTGTCTGGCTAGATATAAAAAGTAAACAAACCACTTACGATTTACACCAACTTCTTTTAGCTGTGCTATCAGACTTGTGAAAGTTTAAAATTACATTTCCAAAATATTAGGCATTTTATTTTCACGTTACCTTGCAAGTGTTGTTGTTGCGCCGATGCAGTTTTGACTGAATACTAGGTCACAGTTCGTCTATAAATACCTGATCATGAGACTCAGAAGGATACTTCAGAGGATCCAGACTTCTGATATGGTCTTCACACACATGAACATTTTTATTCTGCAATAAAAATTAATATTTTGGACATGAACTAGACTTTTGTCATACAGTGTTTTATATCGTATTAATGTTTTAAGGAATAATTTGATTTGATCAAGCTTCTCTGAGGAATAAAAACGTTGTGCACTGACAGCTGTTATTTATAACGTAAGCGAGGCAATTTCAAACTTGTGTGTGAAAGACTTCCGGTGTCATTGCTTATAGTTATCATACCTGTATAAAAACAGTCCATTATGCCCTGGTATTTGCATTCATTAATTATTATTTATGATTTATTATCATTATCATTATGGTTTGTAGCACAAATTGGGTAGTTTTTCCATTACCTTTGTTATTCTTCTGTTAAACCTATTTAAGTCTCACACATTCACAGAAAACTGTGGAAGCTCATTTCCATGACTAAATATATATATATATTTTTTTAAGGATATTGTAACTTTTTTTCTCGCAATTGGGAGTTTACATCTCAATTGCAAGATATAAGATATAAACTGGCAATTTGGACTTTTTTCTTGCAACTGCAAGTTCAATTTATTTTACAGAATTGCAACTTTTTAAAAGTTTACATTTACATAGTTTATAATTCTGGCTTTTTAGCTAACTCTAACAATTCTGTGTTTACATCATGCAATTCTGAGGGGGAAAAGAAGTGTGAGAAAATAAAAATACAAAGTCACATTTACCTTTATTTGTCTTTTTTTCAGTGGAGGTAACAGATTTCCATATAAAATAGCTTCCTCCCACGTAGCAAAATCTAAATCAGATATAAAAGTGCATTGTGCAGTATATATGCAACATCAAATACTTCACACTTACACAAGCTCACTACGTTCCTTGTTTTACTGAGTCACCGATGTCCAGTTAACATAGAAAATACTTATTTTACAGTTTACATTTGAAATTGTGTAATAATATCTCTTTAACAGTGCAGATTTAAGAAAGAGATATTAAATTCATTATTTATATATTACATTTTTTATATTGCTTCTGGCTGCATTGGAGAGTAATTCTTTCTATCTATCCATAGAAAATGTGCATATACTGTGACAGTTTAGATACTATGGAGATATAGGACTAGGCTCTTAGAAAAAAGGGTTCATTGGGGTTCTATATAAAACCATAGAGTTCTTTACTCAACTCCAAAGAAGCTTTTATGCTAAAAAGGTTCTATAATGACAAGAAAGAACCCTTATGACACAAAGGTTCTTTAGGCTATTATTCATTCATATATTGCATTATTCTGCAACATTTTGTATTTCCGAACTCCCGAACTGACCCAAATGATTCGCGATCCCCAAACTGACTCAAATGATTCGCGAACCCGCTTTGAACCCTCGAATTGATTCAGATGATCCGCGATCCCGCTCCGAACTCCCAAACTGACCCAAATGATTCGCGATCCCGCTCCGAACTCCCAAACTGACCCAAATGATTCGCGATCCCGCTACGAACTCCCGAACTGACTCAAATGATTCGCGAACCCGCTACGAACTCCTGAACTGATTCAAATGATTCGCGATCCCGCTCCGAACTCCCGAACTGACCCAAATGATTCGCGATCCCCAAACTGACTCAAATGATTCGCGAACCCGCTTTGAACTCTCGAATTGATTCAGATGATCCGCGATCCCGCTCCGAACTCCCAAACTGACCCAAATGATTTGCGATCCCCAAACTGACTCAAATGATTCGCGATACCCTTACGAACTCCCGAAATGACTCAAATGATTCGCGATCCCGCTACGAACTCCCGAACTGACTCAAATGATTCGCGATCCCGCTACGAACTCCCGAACTGACTCAAATGATTCGCAAACCCGCTACGAACTCCCAAACTGACTCAAATGATTCGCGAACCTGCTACGAACTCCCGAACTGACTTAAATGATTCGCGAACCCGCTACGAACTCCCGAACTGACTCAAATGATTCGCGAACCCCAAGCTGACTCAAATGATTCGCGATCCCGCTACGAACTCCCGAACTGATTCAAATGATTTGCGATCCCCAAACTGACACATATGATTCGCGAACCCGTTTTGAACTCCCGAATTGATTCAGATGATCGCGATCCTGCTCCGAACTCCCAAACTGACCCAAATGATTCGCGATCCCCAAACTGACTCAAACGATTTGTGATCCCCAAACTGACTCAAATGATTTGCAAACCCGCTTTGAACTCTTGAATTGATTCAAATGATCCGCGACCCCCAAACTGACTCAAATGATTCACGATCCCGCTCCGAACCTTGGGGACCTTCATTTTAATCTAGAGACTGCTCTTCAAGTTCTGAACAGGTAACTTCTGCAAATTGACACAAACACAAAAAGTATGTTCTTTTGTTCCTTAACGCTACCATTAGTTGCTTGGTTTGTTGAACAGTTACTGTAATAAATCTATTTATATCATGGTTTGTCTGAATATTCTGATTGGCTTAAAGGTGCATTAAAATACTTTGATTCACAGGTAGTTCAATCAAAACTTGTATTTTCATGTATAAAAAGGGACACATTTTGGAGGTCTTATAAAATAAAAATAGATCTAATTAAAATAAAAGCTGTACATTTTATAGGAACAACATAATTTATGAGAAAATCATGCATCAGCAAATGAAAGAAGTTAGCTGTTCTGCCTGAGGAACAAAAAGTGAAAATTCATAAAACACTGTTGATAAAATAATCATATGTTATATAAAAATCTCTCACAGGGTTATGAGGTAATTCAGTTTGAGAACAGAAACACAATGATAATTGCATATGTGAGTCAGCAGCAGACACGTGACAGCTCACAAATGCATAGAGAAAATGGCTTTAACACAGTGAGTACTTCAGCTTTTGGGTTAAGAAGAATGAAATTCAGCCTCTGGCTGCTGAGAGGTGATAGAATTACATTCCAGGTAGATTCTAGGCCAGGACGGGCTTGACACCAATCTGACAAAACATATTTCATCACTTCATATCTCACCTTATGTGTTCCTGTCCTAATCTGCCCAGAATCCTCTTGCATTGCACTGTTTCATTTGTCCTTTTGGAATATGGTTTGTCTCAGCCATATCATGTCTGCAAAGAATAAAGATGTATTTATTACATCTGCTTATAACGTATAATGCACCTGCATAGTGCATCTCACCCTAGACTTCTTAAGGTTTATTGATGTATTAATGAAACGTATGATTGTTCAGTTGTTGGAAGGCAGTTTACTGCATGTAAACTGTATATGTAGAAATAAATCACTGATTTCTAACCAGCTTAGCTGAACTGAACACTACAGGAAAGCTGTAAATAGAGTAATAATAACAGTTTTCTCTCTCTGTCTGTTGGAGGGCTGTGAAAGCATGAGTCGCAGGTGCACTGGGACGTCCTTCTGTTATATTATCCAGCATCTCCAGCACCTGCAGAGAGTGAGACTGAGCAAACAGAAGACGAGCCCAGCAGGTGTGATATTGAACACGACAAAACCTCCACAGCAAAAACACACATTCATACAGCAGACTATGGACAGGCTGCATGTGCTTTCCTTAGGTCAAGCATCTCCATATTCACTATTAACAGGGTTAGTTATCTGAATAAATCCTTAAGAGTGAGTGTGATGCAGATAAGGACACCATAAACAGAGCATATCACTTTTTGAAAGCATTTATTTTTGCCTAGCAGATGATAAAACGGGGAAAAAGCAGCATTATATTATAAAAGACTTATTAAAGACTATTTATTTTATTTTTGGGCTGCTGAAATGATTATTATACTAACTATAAAACTTTGAACTTAAAAAGGAAAATGAACAAAATAAGCATTAAGTGAAATAAAATATCATATGAAATGAAAAAAAAGAATAAAAATGAAAAAGAGAAAAAAAATTGTGTTTGCGGACACCTGGTGAATAAAGTTAATAAAGCTAATTCTAAATGAAAAATCTAAAGCTAATTCTAAATATACATATACATTATATACATATATATATAAATTGTATTTTTTTTTACAATTAATGAAAAATAAAAAATTACATTAAAAAAAAATTTTTTTACTGCTAAAATAAAACACACAAATAAAAATTAATAAAATTATACAGACAGCAAAAAACTCTTAAAATTTACAAAACTGCACAACAAAATTTAAGTGAAAACTGATATTACACAAAATCTAAATATTAATGAAAAATTATTAAAATATATGTATTATATTAAGTTATATTAATTACATCTACTACATTTATTTATAAATAATAAAATATAAAAACGTGTATGAAAACATTTCAACTTTAAACAAGTATTGAAATAACAATAACAATATATAAATAACAATAATTATAAAGTGACAACAGAAGATATGAAATAAAATCTAAATATTAACCATAAAACCAAAAAAAAAAAACATAAAAGTATTTGAGTGACACTAAAATCACACTGCGCTGAAGTACACTTGGGTTTCATATGCAGTCAGTCGGAAAATCAGTATTATTGGAGTAGTGAAGGCATCCATGCGGACCGTTCCCATTTTACACCCATGTGCTCTTTGATGTGTAATGTTCTAGAAACAATAACAGCTGCTTCTATAATCATAAAACATACTGCTCAGATGGGTAAAGCCAGAGCCTAATGTAACCTCATCTATACTCTCCACACTAACCTGGGTGTAGGTTTGATTTTGGCATTAGTGGTGTCTTTACGACTGACAACAGACATTTAACTGTTTGGACATGTCATAGTGTCCTCATTAAGTGAAGCCAAAAGCTGTGTTTATTTGTGACAATGCATCTTCCATCTACCTTAAAACATCACTTTCTGGTTTCTCTTCCACATCATTTCCCTCCAACTTTTAATAGAGCTTCTGCATGATCCAGTCCACACCTGTAGTGTCTCCTCTTCTGGAAGAAACCTGACCAAATGCATCATACAAACCAGTGAACACTTTGCTGGATACCAACAGAGCCGTCAAATGAGCAGATGCACAGAAATAAACACCACAAATGTGTCCCAAGTCCCATTTGGTTTATCTATTATGGAACTAGTGATGGTCCGAATGTGATTTTGAGGACAGGAGCCGTCTGGATTTAGGAACTAAACAATCAGTTGGCTTCACATTTAGGCAAAAAGGCCTTAGAGATTCTACAGGGGTTATTTTAATGGTTCAAAAGGCCACATTGAAATTGTCACTTTTTTTCTCCAAAACAAAAGATGATTGTCTGATAACCAATATTTATGATAAAGGATTTCCAGGTTCCAGCAGGTTTTGGCCAAATAATAAACTTTTCAATTTCCATTTCAGATACTGAGCTTTTGAAATCAACACATTTCAATTACACCTAATGTGAAAACGATCAGAACACATCTGCTTGAGAAAGAGCATTAGACCATTTCTTCATCATCACAAACACTCCTCAAGATAAGCAATAAAGCCTTCAAATAAGGTTCGTAAATGACCACAAAGACACTACTCAAGCCTCATCCAGAATGAAAACATGTTTAACAGCACTCGGTTTCAAACAGCAGAGTAAAGACAAGAACTTTAAAACGTTGGACCAGAAACATCAAGAAACACAAGAGACAGTTTACGGAACTGAAAACATTCCTTTTATTGTGATTTCAACAAGAAGCAGGTTATGATCTGGGTCTCTCCTTTTTGCCTTTGTACAGAGCCAGAAGAGACACGTTGGCCACCTTCACCACCTTGAAGCGAACACCGGGAATATCACCCACGGCGTGCCCCTTACGACCGAATCCTGCCACCAGAACCTCATCGTTTTCCTGTAACCCAGAGAGAAACCACACACTGAGGACTCCAGACCGATACGCTCTTAAACTCAAATACAGCACATCATGTGTACAGTTTGACTTGGTGAATCCAGTTTACCTCAATGAAGTTCAAGCAGCCGTCGTTGGGGACGAAAGCGGTGATCTTCTTGCCGTTCTTGATCAGTTGGACCCTGACACACTTTCTGATGGCAGAGTTGGGCTGCTTGGCTTCAACACCACTGTCAACACGATAAACAGAGTCAGCCATTCGTTCCTTAGTTAAAGGGATACTCCACCCCAAAATGAAAATGGTCATTAAACCTCAAATACATAGACAGCTCCACATGGCTAAAATTTACTGTTGTTCTTTTATGTTTAATAACTTTTGACCTGCTAATCCAATCTGAATGCTTTAAAAAGTAACCGTCGCTTCATATAACCCAGATTGCACGTATGATGGCAGATTGAGTATTCTGACGACAACTTTCATAATTTTTCTGGACCTTGACACTGTATTTTACTTGTGGGACAGTCACAAGCCTCCAGCATTTCATCCAGAATATCTTAAATTGTGTCCTGAAGACGAACAAAGGTTGTATGGGTTTGGAACGACATGGGGGTAAGTTATTAATGGCTATTTTCATTTTGGGCTGGAGTAAGCCTTTATTCTGTTGATTCACCAGGATTGTGACAAACACGGCCTCTTACACTTTCTCAAGCACGATGCCTTTGGCGTGAGATGCTCCACCGAAGGGGTTGGCCTTCAGAGCGGTGCCCAAATGGGCCTTCTTGTACTGTTTATCATGCCATTTCTGCTCGCGGCGGTGGTTCCGCAGTTTTCTAGCAGTACGCAGTCCACGACACTTGCCTGGAGGAAAAAAAAAAAAAGCGAGAAATTTTGAATGCTTTGGTCCACAGACATAAGGTTGGTCTCTTTAAAGCAGACATTCGGTAGATTGTAGAAGTGAAAAAAGTTAGAGATTATATAACAAAAAAAAGTTATGGAAGTTTAGTTTATGAAAATATAAGATATATATTTTACAAAACATGTTTTACTCTTAAACTGACAGAAAACCAAAAATCTGAACAATATGTTCCAAATTTGAGGCTGATCTTAAAAAAATTAGCTTTTAATGAGATTGTGTGGGCGCAGTACCAATCTTTTCCACTAGATGACCATCAAACGCCATTAGTGTACATTTTTGAGTGACCCGAAACATGTTTTTCCATACTTTTCTCAATATTGAAGTAGACATCACAATCAGAAGTATTAAGGGTCAGTGTGGCAGTATTAGTTTTCATTTCTAACACATAAAAGACATGCTACGAGAACCCTGGACTTACGTTATAGTTCACAATGCATCAAAAAAGGATAATATTTTTTTTTTATATATATTCAAAACACTTTTAGACTTTTCTCAACAAATACAATGGATGTTATCTTTTGAACGGTCCATGAAAATTAAAGATTTTTTTACAGATTTTTCCTGATTTCATCTACACATCACAATTTCAAAGTAAAGGTCAGAACACTATGAATCTGAGTACTCTTCTTGCATATTAATAAATTAGTTGCTCTGTAAAAAAATTAAAAGATCACCAAATATCAAAACTACGGTCTTTAAGCTTTCCAATGATATATAGTTTGTCAAGATTACTTTAGGTTCAGACTAAGAGATTACGGTTTAAAACATTTAATGGCAAGTGGGCCCACCGGTGGGCCAGTGACAATTGACGGGTTAAACTACAGAAGATGTGGTTGATCACTTGAGCATCTTTATACTACACTCCAGACAGCCATCATCAAATTACAGGAATTTCTGGTTTTAATTAACGTTTTTAACAAACATATATATACACATGCATACATATGTCGTTCTTTTATGTTTAATAATAGAGCCATCGTGGAGCGGCCATCCGACTGTGTGTGCAGCTCATGGCCGCTCCACGATGGCTCATTAAACATAAATTAACGACAAAACCTGCTTGATAGCGAACTCCACTTTGTCGAAATTTACGCATTAACAATTTAACAGCGCGTAAATGAAGATACTACTGTAATTAAACCGAGTATTACAGCGTTTTGTGCAGTTTTATTGAAGCCTCGCACGTACCCATGATCGCGTGTTCTGAGTCCGGGGACAGGAAAGAACGACCACGTGACGCTCTGCGCAAATGACTGCTCTAAGGACCCCGCGGGGAAGTCAAAACGAGCGCCTGCGCGTAAATCCGTAATGCGTATTTGATTGAATATCAGAGATTAAGAAAGGATTTGAATTCCAGCCTTTTTGCCTTTCATATCTTTATTTGGATGTCAGAGATACCACTTTAATATATTTAATCTGGTTTATTTCACCGGCACCCAAGTCAAAACATTGTATTAAAATCTCTACTTGATTGCAAATGAAAAAATAATAACAATATTCGTGCAGCAATATGGTACTCCATAGTATTTTAAAGAATGCATTGACCGTAATAACCTTAATGTAAATGTCATTTAAAAAAAAAAAACAAAAAAAAAAAACAATGGAATTAGCTTTTTTTTACTAGTGCTGGATTTTTTCCTGTTTACTTTATAAATGTAAATTATTATTTTTTATGAGAAATAAATATATTTAAAATATTTTTTATATATTATTATATATTATAGAAATATTATTATTTGTAACATATATCTATGAATTGTAAACAAACATATAAACAAATGCTCTCCATGGGATTAAAAATGAAATATATTATTATTTGTAACAACTATCTTTCTATGAATGTGAAATAAATACATAAATTCCCTTTGGATTTAATAATTGAATTTATTATAATTGGTAATGTCGTGTATCTATGAATTGTAAATAGATATAAAACTATATTATAGGACTATACATAATTTTATTATGCATTTCTATTGTGCCAGTTAATGTGCACTACACTAGCGATGCAGTGATAAAACAGTTTTGACCTTCTGTCACAGTTTCCAATTAATACCTCTGTCTTATGTTGGTTAATTACTGCTAATTAGTTTAGTTTAATGGGTCAGTGCTGGTTTGTGTGTCAGCAGCACACGCTGTGAATGGGCGTGGCCACGCCGCCGGATTATCCCGCCCGCTGGACGCTGATTGGCCGCCGTGCCTGTCAATCATCTCCGAGGCTGCGCTCGTTATCAAAGCAGATTATGAAGCAGCAGCGTTCAGCATCATCTCTGACAGACTCATCTGGATGATACATGGCATCAACGCGGCGCCCAATGTCTCTTGCGTTATTTTCCTTTGTCTTCCTGCAGATATCCTCGTCTTATGAGCAGCTGTCTGCCTTTGTGGAAGGAAGGTGAGTGCATTATTTTGAATTAAGACTAAGAAACAAAGACTGTATATACTGGCTGTGCATGCATTTATTAAACGCTGATGAACTGGTGGGGCAGAGACAACTAATGCTCGCCTTCTTTGTCCACCCTTCATGTCTGCATTGAGACTCGACTGAAGGGCTCTTGCAGTGAAACACAAGAGAAAACCCATCGGCATCAGTTTACAGATCCATATTTGCTACTAAAACTGGAAGCAGAGATATGTGTTGGATGAGATGAGGGCAGGAATGATCAGCATCACTGAAGGAATGTCAGGAATGTGGAGCATCTGCTTGAGCTTCAAGCTGAGACGATAATAAATTAATTTTAAAACGTAATTATGATTCATGTTCCATTTATTTTTTGGCTGAACGTCACATAAAACCTTCAAGCTGCATGATCGCATTATGAATCATTTATTTATTGTATGCATGAGTCTGACGCGTGTTTATTATTAATAATTGATCTTTGATGCACTAATGAATGAATAACTTTTTGTGCGAATGAGTTTGTTGATTTTTGACTTGTTTATAGAGGGACTGGTAGATTTTAATAGCATTTTATTAATCCACAGGAGAAGATCTTTCAAAGGCAGCTGCAGACCATCATAATTTATAATAGACAATATGCAAAAAGACCTGGTGCAATACAAAATACACCACACACAACATGCACATTATACTCACAATAAATGCAGTAAAAGTAGCTGAGTGTGTAAAAAAAGGAAATGTAGAAAAATGTTTATATTATTTAAATAAAAAATTAATAATTTAAAAACTTTTTTGAGCCTGCAAATTTTTTTAAATAAAGGTGTTTCAACAAGATGCCAGATTGACTTTTTATCTTTATCCACCAGATGATGTCTAAGGTATTCATATTTGTATTTGATTTATTTTTTTATTTTTATATTTTATATAATATTTTTTCCAGAATTTGACATGTTGTAAAAATGCTGAAATAATAAGTAAATAAACATAAAATAAACCAGCAAAAAATTATTTAAAAAATCCATAAAATTAATTTGAAATATCTATTTAATCTATTATATCTATTCATATATAGTATCTATTTAAAAAAAATATTTAATTTGACACACATATGTGTTGTAAAAATGCAGAAGGAATAAATAAACAAATAATTAACGAACAAAAATGCAATTGTTTACATTTCATTATTTTATTTGATAGAAAACCTGCTTATGCATGCAAAAAACAATAAGTAAATAAACACATAAATAAATCAGCAAAGAAATCCAAATGTGCTCCCCTAACATATGTAGAAAAAATTATATATATAAAAAGAAATTGCAAAATGAATTTGCAACTAAATAGTTATTCTTCAAAATGTCATGGTATTTGCTGAGTAGTATTTTCTTGTACAACATACTCCAATAATTGTTTTATTTGAACCTCTTTACAGTGAATGCAACTCTTCCTGTTGTTTTCGAAGCAGTAGGCATTTTTTATGGCCACATATGTCGAGTTTCTCCAGTCCATGCTGCAGATCGTATTAAAAACACACCTCTAATTGGCAGCACATTGCTTCTAGGAACTGAAAGCGTGTAGCATTTCTCCACTTGCACAGATGGACTTTTACTACATGTAGGCCAGTCTGGGCTTTAGCTGTCTGTGTATTAACAGATTTGATTTGGTGAAGCATCTAGATGCCGACAGAACTTTAAAGACACTCTATTCTAAGCGTCCTGACTGAAATATGCTACATGCGTTTTGAAGCAGTCAGCAGATGTCATCGATTATATAAATGTGTTCAGGTGCAGCATTAAAAAGGATAAAGCAGACAGAAGGAGGGATTTGTGTTTCCTTCAGGCTTTCCTTAGCTGTGCTGTATTCGCTCAGGTTGTTGTTTTGGATGGTGCTGTGCAGGTCAAGTTCGACTCTCTGTTTTGCTAAATATAGTTATGCAACAATAACAGAACACAAACCCTCCCACATCTCCCTCGTGGGCTTCTGTTCATTTGACGCAGTCATCCGAGGGAGTGAATTACTGATGCAGTTTATGAGAAAATAGTAAGAAACGTCAGAGGTCTGCTGTTGTTTACAGGGCAGGTGAACAAACACCCCCTGCGTGAACAAGGGCAGATCCACACTCACAGGTCACTGCATCCTCTGCACTGAAGCGATCAATGATCTTAGATTGATGTTGTGATGATGCACAACAACAACAAACACATGCTTTTAGTATTGAAAAGCAGCGGGTCAAGTTAAATATATTCCTTAAATGCAACCGTGTTGATGGCATTTGTGGCATGCTGGTGATAACCCTAACATGTTTGCTTGCAAAAAAGTTTAATTTTAGTATCATAAGAGTTTTATTAATATTTTAAATTTTTTATGTTTTACATTTTTAGAAAATTTTAGTTCGTTTTATTTTTTTGTCGTGTTTTTTTTTTTTTTTAGTAGCTTTATATATATATTTATATGTGTGTATATGTTTATACTAATGCAAATGTTTATACATTTTAATTCATTTTTCATTAGTTTAGCTTTAATTTTTTACTTAATTTTACATAAACTTTTTCAGTTACAATATTTCAATCTTTTTGATGTTTTTTATGTTGGTTAATATTTATATTTAATTTTATGTCACCTTTATTTCAGTTAATAAAAATGATTCGAATACTATTCATATTAGTTCACAATAACAACACTGGAATGCATTTCTGCCTTATCTGAGGAAAACTCAGGCTAAAGAGATCATTTGTTTATATGCGTTATATATATTTATATACGAGTCACAATCTCTTCTCTTTCATCCTCGCTAACCGATGACATCCTCACGTCTTTCTTTGATCCCTGACTGACATAATGTGCCAGCGCCGGTCAGACTGACCCATAATCACGTCTGAGAGCCAGGTTAAGCCCATTTCAGCAGCATTACTCAGAGATTAAACGGTTAAACTGTTCATCTTTCAGTAATCCGTCTTACAGTGGAAGAAATCACAAGAACATACAGAAGAAAATCACACATCAGATTTAAATCGATTCTCCTAGACAGCGATAAGATTAATTTTTTTTTTTAAAAAGTAGAAAAATTTGAGACGTTTCCTGCTTCTCGGATGTTTCTGAGAAAAAGACCCAGGAAACCTCACCTGTTATTCTGAAGACATCTTTAAGGAACATTTCACCCAGAAAAGAAAATTAGCTTAAATAGTTCTCACTCTCCGGCCATCCAAGATGTAGATGAGTTTGTTTCTTTATTAGATTTGGAGAAATGTAGCATTATGGATGCACTGCAGTGAATGGGTGCCGTCAGAATGCGAGTTCACAATAATCCACAAGTCCATCAGTTAACATCTGGAGAAGATGAAAGCTGCATGTTTGAAAGAAACAAATCCATCATTAAGATGTTTTTAACTTTTAACTGTCTCTTCCAGCTAAAACATGAGTCCATAATAATGCTTCCTTCAGAGAAAAAGCCCATCTTCTGTTGTCTCTCCTATCAAAATCCATTTGTTTAAAACTTGTAAACGCTCCTGATTCAGACAAGATTACTTTTTTTTTTTTATCAGGGAAAACAATATTATAAACTTTTCGGCCAACAGCAACAGTTTGAAATTAAAAACATATTAATGATAGATTTATTTAAATACAAACACACAGCTTTTGTCTTCTCCAGATGTTAACTGATAGACTCGAGTGGCTGTGGATTATTGTGATGTTTTTATCAGCTGTTTGGACTCTCATTCTGACGGCACCCATTCACTGCAGAGCATCCTCTGATGAGACACTGATGCAATGCTACATTTCTCCAAACCTGATGAAGAAACAAAGTCATCCTAATCTTGGATGACCTGAGGCTAAGCACATTATCAGCAGATTTTCATTTTTTGATGATCTATTCCTCAATATGAACTCGAGCATTTATCATGACTCGTTTGTGTGTATATTTATTTCTCCTGAGGCATTTCAGGAGAAACGTCTGAAGCAAAACTGTTGCCTAAAGGAAACGTAACTGAGATCTCCCGAGCAATAGAAATATCCTGCGGGAACAAAGCGAAGTGACTTGAAAGCGAGTTGGTCTCACTTCACGGATGATGACGTTCCAGCAGTGACTCACAGCATCAAAGCCTCCTGTATCTCATTCATATTCATAACACGTGGAGATCTGATCTGCAGCTGAGAACCAATGATTGGATCCAACTATAAATATGATTTCAGGTATTCATCTGTAATATAATGCACTCATTAAATTCTCATTCTTACAGCTCAGATGATGCACCATCCCAAGACATCAGATTCCAACAAAGTAAGTTATTTAAATAATAACTTTGATTTCTTTCTTCAATGGTTCTTTGAAAATCCTAATGTATCATATTTGATCTGCACATTTCTAAATGTTCGACATGATCAAAACTCAATCTACAAGGTCTACTGCATGCCTTCTGTCGTCTGATTGTTGGTTTAGACTTTTTGATCCAGTAAAAGCTCTTTTAGTGTAATTGTACAAATGTCCAGCTTTAGCTGCTGCTGAATGATGAACACATTTTTTGGACGGAAGCAGGTTTACTTGATTCTCCATCAATAATTTTTTGGTCTCAAATCTGATCCTTGGGATCTTTCGAAGAACATTTCCCTTCCTTAGTGGAGGAATGATCTTCACAAGCCTCCAGAACATCTCATATCTTTTGTGGAGCATTTATTTCTTCATCTATCAATCAGCATTAGATATATATATATATAGAGAGAGAGAGAGAGAGAGAGAGAGAGATTGACAACTGATTTTATATATATATCTGTTATAAAATGCTCACATATTTACTTTACAAGCATCAGAATTCCAGCAACTTCTGTCCATATAAATATCAGAATCTGCACCAAAAAGTTTTTGTTTTTTTTGTAACAATATACACTACCATTCAAAAGTTTGGAGTGCGTAAAATTTTCTTTCTTTCTTTTTTTTTTTTTAAAAAAAAGGAATACTTTATTCAGAAATCATTTTTTTATTGATTTAATAAAGCCATAGTAAATGCTTATATTGTCAGAAAATATTTCTATTTTGAATAAATACTGTTCTTTTAAACTTTTTATTCATCAAAGAATTCTTAGAAGTACTACAGGTTCCATTTTTTTTAAATGTGTGTGTGTGTGTGTGTGTGTTTGTGTGTGTGAGTGTTTGTGTGTGTGAGTGTGTGTGTGTGTGTGTGTGTGTTTGTGTGTGTGAGTGTGTGTGTGTGTGTGTGTGTGCATGCCACTGGTCTATGATTTTTGTATTTAATTATGTATTTAATTAATTAATTGATATATTTAACTGCATCTATAATATTTATGTCCCATTAAGTTACTTCTTTGAAGGGAACTTAAATAAATTGTTAAAATGTGTATGTATCGTATGTATTTGTAAATTAAGTGTTTCCAACATTGATAATAATTCAGTGTATTAGTATGATTTCTGAAGGATCATGTGACACTGAAGAAGCTGAAAATACAGTTTTGCATCACAGAAATGAATTATATAGAAGTATAGTAAAATAGAAAACCGTTATTTTAAAAAGGAATCTTTATTTTTTATCAAAAAATAAATGTATCCTTGATGAGCAAAAGAGACTTCTTTTAAAAAACATTAAGTATGTTATGTAATAGTGCACACAGTCCTTTAGAAACATGCTTATTTTTGCATATTTGTTTGAATAAATGAGTAAATATTTGTTCAGATTTATTGAGCATGTGTTGTTGTGCAGATGAGGTGGACGCTGACGGCTCGGTGTTTGCGGCTGAAGTGCGTCTCAGACGAGCGCTGCAGGTGAGACCAGACCAGACGAGACACTGTGACCTTGTGCAGATTTCCCTCCAAAGCAGATGAATTTAATCCTTCACAGACTGCACTGTCTTTGAAAAAACAGATTACAGACATGCTACATTTTTAATCAGGACTTTCACTGATTTTGGATATGTAACGGTGCCCCAAAAGTCTCTAATTCCCTTTGCAAATATGATTTCTGTAAACTGTTCTTCATGAATATAAGGTGTGTTGCAAAGCATAGTGGAGAACGGGGCTAGTTCTCACACACAGATTCAAGAGTATTTCATTCAAGACTTTTATTCCTGAAAATAGTTGTTTAATTACATTTAATTACAATATACTGTCTGTTGGTTGAAATATCTGTGGTTTACATAGATTTAAAATATGTTACAGTTTACATATTTGCAGTTCAATCAACTGTTTTGTGGTTTATTATAGGTTTAGATTTAACTTTAAAAGCTTAATAGCAGGTTAAATTGTGACAACTTACCAACAGGTCTTACATACACAATTTCTGAAAGAAATTTATACTTGAATTCAGCAAGAATGCATTAAATTGATCAAAAGTGACATTAAAACATTTATTTTTAAATGAATGCTGTTTTTAACTTTATTTTTTATCAAAGAATCAAGAAAAATGACATTTATCATGATTTATCATGAAACATTACACAGTGCCACTTTAATAATAATCAGAAATGTTTCTTGAGCAGCAAATCAGTATATTTTCATGATTTCTGAAGATCATGTGACACTGAAGACTGGAGTAATGATACTGAAAATACAGCATTTAATCTGAATGATAAATTACATTTTAACATATATTCAAATGGAAAACACTTATTTTAAATTGTAATAATATTTCAGAATTTAAATATTTTTCCTGTATTTTTAATCAGAACAATTTAAGCTTGGCTGAGCAAAACATTTAAAATATTTTCAAACCCAAACTTGTCTAACCATGGATGTGTGTTGTCACAATAGTTTGTGCAGTTATTGTACATTTTATTAAATTCTATACATAATCAGACAATAATACCGACCTCAAACTTGAGAATGATAGTGTACTGTATGTTGCTCATGTCACTGTTGTTTCAGCCGTACGCATGGCCGCTTCACGCTCCTCCACGCAGGAAGTTGCTTCAGTCTCCAGGAATGTTGCTGTATTCTCCTCTGAGTGTTTCTTACAACGGAAAGACCTGCATCCTCTTCAGAGCCCGCAAACTGGCCATCAGGTACAGGAATCACAGTTTGGTGGACCTCACAGAGAGGACCTTCAGCCCAGACGCACCGGTGGACACCAAAGGCTCCTTCTGCAGCAAAGACAAAGCCATGTGAGTTCAGCATGTACACCGGTGATGCAAATGTACTTTTTAACAGTTTGTCTCACAAAAATAGGTCTAGAAATGTAAAAAAAAAATTTTTATATATATATTATGTTTTGTTCTACTTAATATCACAATGCACTTTTAAATATTACCTGGACATATTCCATAAATAAATGATCAAAATCTAAAAACTACCTCAGCCTGGTGTATAATTGAGCTGGAAAATTTGAAAGCTAATGAATTTACATGTTTGACTTGATGGATATTTAATACTATTTTGACATATTTTATTATTATGCAGACTCAATCTACGTTTCGGCGATGTGGAAGATCTAAGAGGCCTCGCTATCAGGTTATTCCTTATTTACTTCATATAAATACATTTTTATAATTATATTTTTTTTTAATTCATGGTATTTTAATTTGTTTGTATGACTACATTTCCTAAAATATAAAAATAATAATTGTATATAAAATACAATTTTAGTTGTTTTATATTTATACTCTACACCACTACAATACAGTGATTTTACATTTAAGCGATATGACAAAAGGCACCAATGTTTGAAAATTAATTGTTTTATTTTTAATATTCAAATATTTTAATATTAACATCTTTACATTTATAAAGAGGTTTTCATCAATAATAATTTCGTAGTCAGTCAGACAGATTTGGAATTTAATGGAATAAAATTTAAATGTATTCAAACCTCTTTATAAGGTTTTATAGAATGTTAATAGTTTCCATTTGTATCAAATTATTATTATTTTTTTTTTATCATCGCAGATGTGTCAATATTAGTCCAAGCACAGTACCTCCAAATGTAGTTCATCCAATCTGAATTTAGAGTAAAATATATATATATATATATATATAATTTTGTGAGATAAATACGTGATTATTTCCACAGACTACAGATGTCAAACACATTCTACGAGTCTGCGGGACAGAACTGGTTCACTCTGGATAACGTTTACATCCATTATAACTGGACGCACGAGGCCGTGTTCAATGCTACAGATGTGTACGCGCCCTCCACCAACTCCTATCACTGCCAGCACGTCAGCAGCCTGCAGAAGTACGACACGCTGCTGGTACCCAGCGCCAACACAGACCACGCCGCAAGCTGGCACATAACCTTCACCGACTTCCAGGTTGGCAGGCATCTCTTTCCCTCCATCCTCCTCTGATAAGTGCCTCGTACTGGAGTTGTAGCATCTTGCGCTGTATTTTTAGCCTCTGGTGGGTGTAATGTGGTTACACAAGCGTGTGGTTTGGCGTGAGAGCAGCGTCTTTTTTAAAAGCTCACAGTCCAGATTGTGTGGAAGAACACGAGGAGTTTAGGTGAAATTAAATGCTTTTTAATTTGGAATATAGAAAACTATGACTTATATTCTGCTTTGCCTGGAACTTCTCTGGCTATTTCTACATTACGGAGAAGTAGAAAACAATACTTTGTCAAGTAGAAAACAGATAAAATAGACAGATAGACAGATAGATGGATAGACAGACAGACAGACTGACGGACAGATACTGACAGACAGATCCAGACAGACAGACAGATCGATCCAGACAGTCAGACAGACAGATACAGTCAGACAGACAGATACAGACAGACAGACAGAGACAGACAGACAGATACAGAAAGACAGACAGATACAGACAGATACAGACCGACAGACAGACAGATACAGACAGACAGAGACAGACAGATACAGACAGACGGACAGACAGACAGATACAGACAGACAGGCAGACAGGCAGACAGACAGGGAGACAGACAGATACAGACAGACGGACAGACAGACAGATACAGACAGATACAGACAGACAGGCAGACAGGCAGACAGACAGGGAGACAGACAGATACAGACAGACAGATACAGACAGACAGACAGATACAGACAGACAGACAGATACAGACAGACAGATACAGACGGACAGACAGACAGATACAGATGGACGGACAGATACAGAAAGACAGATACAGACAGACAGATACAGACAGACAGACAGATACAGACAGACAGATACAGACAGACAGACAGATACAGACAGATACAGACAGACAGACAGATACAGACAGATACAGACAGACAGACAGATACAGACAGATACAGACAGACAGACAGATACAGACAGATACAGACAGACAGACAGATACAGACAGACAGACAGATACAGACAGACAGATACAGATGGACGGACAGATACAGACAGACAGACAGATACAGACAGACAGACAGATACAGACAGACAGATACAGATGGACGGACAGATACAGACAGACGATAAATAGATAGATAGTGATGTGCTGTTTCTTCTGTTGTTCCTCACAGATCCAGGCGTTTAACGTTCAGTCCAGTAAGTTTGCGGCGGCCAGTGACTGCGCGACCTTCTTCACTCCTGCCATCCTGATGGGTCTGATCACGTCTCTGATCCTGCTGCTGGTGCTGGCCTACGCACTGCACATGGTGGTTCACCTGAAGCACATCGACCGCTACGAAGAGCACAAGACCACCGTCTACTTCCCTCGCAGCACGGAAGCAGAGAGCACAGAGAAGAACAACCTCTAGAGTCCCGAGAGAGACGGACACTTCTGTGACTGTGAGCTCTGGAGGCCGGACGGGAAGAAAACTCTCATCCGAGCAGAGCATCAAAGCCGTTTGGGACTGACTGCACCACGGCAGTGACATCATTGTGGTGGGACAGTGGAAGTCCGAATCAGGTTCCTTCGAGAGCTTTACAGGCTCAGCACACCGGAGGATTGGGAGATATCCACCTGTTCTCACCAAAAATCTAGGAATTAAACATTCAGCATCAGGTTATAGGGGAAGGAGATCTTCAGATGTTTGAATGCAATTCAGAATAGCACAATAATTGATATATATCTTGCATTTGCATCGTCTGTCTTAGCTTCTGTTTGACTGCTAAGGACCAGATTTAACTTCAGTACTGATGCTTCTTTGAAGTCAATATAAAATGGTGTTTCGCAAGCAATTTTGCAGTTGTAATTTTACGTATTTGTGCATAAAACATCTTGATTTTTTTCATCTGGAACTGATTGGATGATATTATGGAAGAGCAATTCTGCTACAGAATTGAAAATATCAAAAGATTTATTGCGACTCTTTTTCACAATTCTGAATTTATATTTGAGGGAAAAAAGACAGAATTGAGAAATATAAATATTTATATCTTTATATCTTGCAATTTTTACTTTTTTTCTCTCATAATTCTGACTTTTTCTCTGAATGTGTAACTCATAATTCAGAGTTTATATCTCCCCCCAATTTTGAGTTTATGTCATAACATTCTAAGTTTATATCATACTTATGTTTATATCTCAATTGAGTTTTTATCTCACAATTGAGCTTTAACTTACAATTGTTTATATCTCACAGTTGTTTTGTTTATATTTCACATTACTGAGTTTTTATATTGCAATTATGTTTCGTGAGAAAAAAATCAGTTGAATCAAGAGATATAAACTGCTAGAAAAAAACTTTTTTTTTATGAATTATGAAATAAAAAGTCTCAATAACTGTTAAATATTTTTTTATCCTGTGATGGAAACCATAGGATGGTGAACAACAAGCACAATGAATCAGAATAAATCCAGGAATGTGTATTAAGAGAGTATTTTGATTTCATGTTGACTTCGAAGTTTTAAACTGTGAATAAACCATATGTAATATAGTTTCAATTTGTGTATCAATGAAACAGATGGGGAAAAAAATGCTTTTCCCCATTGATAATGAAATTGGTGCTGATAAGCAAAAACTCGAACTAATATTCAAACATACTGTGTGATGGTTTCAATAAAGTGTGTAACCAGCAAATAGATGTTTCAATCTGAAACATTTTCCCTCGAGTTGCAAAAAAATTGTGAGAAAATACTTTGATTTCTTTACTGATGTTATTTTGAGAATATGTAGACTGTATGTTAACTCTGGGTTTTGTATCATTTTTGATTAGTCTTTTGTGTATGTTTTTGGCTGTGGTGAAAAGCGGCTTCTTATTACTTTTTAATTGACGATTGAAGCAAAACAACAAAGGAAGCAACATGATGTTTTAATGTAGTGAACATGCAGCATGCCAGTGGCTAGAGACATTTCTGAACCAGAATAATCTGACTGTTTGCTTTGTACCATGCATATTGGTAATATCATAATGTGTTAAATATGGGAAAAGTTTTTTTTTTCATGTATATGTCTTTGGGAACCTATTAATAGCTTAACTTTGTTCAGCAGATATTTATGCAGATAAAATAGAGAGATGTGAAATGGGTTATGATGTATTCATGTTTGATGATGATTATTATTATTGTCCTCTCAGCTGAGTTCAATAAAACCAGCAGCACAGTTATGTTGCAGAATTATTTGTGCACTGTTTTCAATTTAATCCATAATTAGGTAGACTAAAAGTGCATTTATCAAATACAGTTTATTATAACTATGAGATTTTATTTCGACAAACTATTTAACAGCTTTAAAGAAATCAACCACTTACAAATAGCGCCTCCTAGTGGCATTATAAAATACTCAGGTATGAGTTTAAAAGATCACGTTCTTTAGCTTGCTTTACGTAGAGCATCAATATTTTTAATATTTATTAAAACAAAATTTTAGTTTCTTGTATAAAAATCAAATTTATACTTAAAAACGTAAGAATTATACTTAAAAAATTAAATAAGTTATATATATATATATATATATATATATATATATATAAAATGTCACAAAAAAAAATCAAGTAACTTTATTGCTATTTTTCTACTTATTATACAGTAGGCTACTGTTAGAATTTTTTTTTTATTTTAATCTAATTTGTATAAAGGCCAAATTTATACTGTGAAAATATTATAAATAAATAAATGAATTGAGATAATAACTGTAAATATTTTGTTCAAATAATATTTTATTGATGTAAACAATATTAATAAAAAACATTTTTTATATAATTTAAAATCTCCCGCTCTAAACTTTTTAATACTGTTTTAATATATATATATATATATATATATATATATATATATATATATATATATATATATATATATATATATATATATATATTATAAGTTAAGCATCCAATATTTTTTTACCCATTAGTACCCCTAATGCATTCGTTTAATCTAATTTGTTTTTATTTTAATCTTATGTATCCTTTAATTCACTAACACCGTGTTCTCTTTTCCACTGACCACAGAAAAATCCATAGACAGGCTTACATAATTATGTAATAATAACTTTATGACACCATTACCAATGAGATAACCCTTATATTGAGATCAGCGTTTTCGTTAAAATCTGTTTTAAGGTAACTTCAGCGCCTTTATTTACTGATATAATAACCGATTTAATAAAAATTAAACTAAACATAAATATATCATAATTTCATTTTAGACGCAATTCACGATATATCGAATCTGGAGTTCTGGATAAAAAAAGAGCGTTTCGTGATCGTGGATGACACCGGATGTTGTTCTTCCCCGCGCTCATGTTGAACCGGCTAACCAAGCTATTTTCCCGTTACATTCCCCCTTCTTCAATCCTAAGAACCATCAGAAACCTGAAGATGGAGAGATGTGTGGTGAGATGCGTGCCTCGCGAGTCCAAACTGACCATCTCGTTCAATTTGAACGGCAGTAACAAACAGATGCTGAGAGAGCAGACAGAGCCGCTGGGGAAAGCCCTGGCTCGAATAGCCAACAGCCAAAACAAAGCGAAGAAATCCAAACCAAACAAAGAAAAAACCGAGACCCCAGAAGCGGGTGAACTAGAAATCAGCCTGCGCGTGAACGAAACCCGCGTTCCCGAGGACACCGTGAACGCGCGCGCCTGGCTAGATGGAGCAGTGCTGCATATCGGTGATATTAAGTATAAAGTAGAACTGAATCCTCCAACATTCACTCTATCCGAGCTCCCAAAATCTCTAATGGCAGGGTTTCCAGTTTGTCCCAAACTAGAGATAGAGTTTGGAGATCTGAAGCTCTCTAAGTTCAAATGGTTCAAAGAAACCTCTCCTAATTCACATATAAGTGGAGATCAAGACTCCTGGATGGAGGCTGGATGTGAGCGTGTGTTCACGCCATCCAATCAGGACATAGGTTTGAAGGTGATGCTGAAATGCACGCCTGGGGACGGATCCAGGTTCGGGGAACCTAAGGATCTAGTATCTTCAGGCGTAGTTGAAGCCGGTCCGGGAACATGCAGCTTTGACACCAGACACATGTTCACTCAGAAGATCTCTGATGAGTCTTCACTGAGGGTTGTGTCTTACAACATCCTAGCTGACATCTACGCTCAAACTGATCTTTCCAAAACGGTCCTGTATCCTTACTGTGCACCCTACGCTTTAGAAATGGACTACAGGCAGAATCTGATCAAGAAGGAGCTGTCAGGGTACAACGCTGACATCGTTTGCCTCCAGGAGGTGGATAAAGGTGCTTTTGTAGATAGTTTATCTCCTGCGTTAGATGCGTTTGGATTGGAAGGGGTTTTTAGGATCAAGGAAAGGCAGCATGAAGGTCTGGCCACGTATTTTCGGAGGTCTAAGTTGAGGTTGGTCCAGCAGTATGATATCATGCTGAGCGAGGCTTTGATGACGGATCCGCTTCATCAGGAGCTGATGGAGAAAGTGTCCACTAATCCCAGCTTGAAGGAGAAGATTGGAAGCAGGTCCACGATGCTGCAGGTATTTCACTGTAACTTGGTGGATATGTGTGTGTGTGTGTATATATATATATACACAAACACACACCACACACACAGTGGGGCTCGAAAGTTTGGGCACCCCTTGCAGAATCTGTGAAAATGTCAATCATTTTAACAAATATATATATATATATATTACAATATGCATTATTTTTTTCAGGTCTAAAAATCACATTTAAAATTAAGCTGCCTCATACAGTATATCTAGGATTTTCAAGACTGGAAATCCTGTATTTATTTTTAAAGAAATATTTAGATTTTTGCCTTATTTTGATTGTTGTTTTGTTTTACTTTAAATATTGTGAATCATTTATTGTAATGTAACTTGTTTTCTCGATCGTTTATATACTTATTTTAACAGCTTTTCTCTCTAAAAATGTTTTAATAAATATTTTCTTGAAATAAAAAATATATATATTTTTGGTAGTTTTAATTTATTGCTTGTTTTATCTTTAATTCATATCTTATTTAATCTACTTTATTTTTTTATCTTATTTTTATTATCTGTTTTTTTACATATTTTTCTAATCAATATTTTCTTTAATTAAAATAAGAAATATCTTGATTTTTATTTGTCATTAAACCATTTAAATGCCTTATTTATTTTAAAATGATTTTTTTTTATTTATCTTACTCTTATTTTTATAAATAAAAATGTACACAACTTGAGTCAAAATAAAAAAATATATTATTTTTTATTTAAAAAAAGAATAGTTTTTTTTTGTATTTTTTTCCGAGTCAAAATAAAAAATATATTATTTTTATTAAAAAAATTATACAGCTTTTTTTTCTAGTATTGTTTTGAGTCAAAATATAAAATATATAGATTTTTAGTTGTCTTGGCTTATTCTTATCGATGCTTTTAAATAATTTTAAGTCATATCTTTTTGTTTATTTTAAATATTCATTTATATATAATCTTTTTTTTTTTTTTGCACCATTTTGCAATTACTTTCTTGAATTAAAATATTTGTAGTTTAAAAATGTGGCTTGTTTTAATGCTTCAAATCATTTTAAATCATCTTGATTTTTGGAAAACTAACAAAAATGCATCTCTACCCTGATTTCTCAGGTGACCGTCTTGCAGTCGTTGTGTGACCCGTCAAGGATATTATGTGTGGGAAACACACACCTGTACTGGCACCCTAAAGGTGAGAATCAGTGTGAATATACTGAAGTTTGCGTCACAGTTTCTGAAAGTCTGCTGTGTGTTCAGGGGGAAACATTCGACTGGTTCAGATTGCAGTGGCCCTGAAACACATGAAGCAGGTTGTGACAGAGAAGCATCCTGGAGCCGGACTCATATTCTCGGGTGATTTCAACAGCACGCCCTCCTCCGGTCTCTTCCAGCTCGTCTGTGACGGATCCGTCTCGGAGAATCATGACGACTGGGCCTCTAATGGACCGGAAGAGCAGATCCAGGTGGGACTGATGAACCCGTTCCAGCTGGCCAGTGCTTGCGGGGTCCCAGCTTTCACTAACTACGTCGGAGGCTTCCAGGGCTGTCTGGACTATATTTTCGTGGAGCCGCATGTGCTTCAGGTGGAGCAGGTGATTCCTCTACCCAGCCTCCAGGAGGTCACGACCTGCGTGGCTCTTCCGAGCGTCTCGCACCCGTCAGATCACATCGCACTGGTGTGTGACCTCAAGTGGAAGTGAAATGATCATCGTGTTTCATTAAAATCTATTTTAGATTTCAGCATTGTGCTTATATTTATCACATCGCTTCATTCTTATTTGTACAAATGGAAACTGATGATGAGGATTGTGTGATATTTATCAAATGCCAGTTATGACACACACCTACTTGGAAATATTGAAAGATGTATTTACAATATGCAACGGTTTAAATTCATCCAACATTTAGTGATGTTGCTTTAATAACCCTGCTTTTCAAACCATAAGAGTGATTGGAAATAACCAGTTTCCTCATGAAGTAATACTTCATCCAAGATGTAGATGAGTTCGTTTCTTCAACAGATTTGGAGAAATGTAGCATTGCATCAGTGTCTCATCAATGGATGCTCTGCAGTGAATGGGTGCCGTCAGATTGAGAGTCCAAACAGCTGATAAAAACATCACAATAATCCACAACCACTCGTCTATCAGTTAATAATGTCTAGTGAAGCTGCATGATTTAAACAAATCCATCATAAATGCATGTTAAATTTAAACCGTTGGACCCTCATTCTGACGGCACCCATTCACTGCAGTGCATCCATTGGTAAACAAATGATGCAATGCTACATTTCTCCAAATCTGATGAAGAAACAAACTCCTCTACATTCTGGATGACCTGAGTGTGAGGACATTTTCATTTTTGGGTGAAATATATCTTAAATAAACATGAATACCATCAGTTTCTGCAATGTGCAACCTGTATGTATAACTCTTAAAATCTCAAAAAATGATTCATGACCCTTTAATGACATTAAATGATGAGTGAAATTCTTTCGTGAGCCTTAGTTAATACACACCCATACAACTGATGCATTTCAGACTTAGCTTCACTCTTTATTCATGATGTTTTAATACATTCTTAAAAAGGGAACAGCTAGATGATTCCTAGCACCGGTCAGTTTTAATATTTTCAAAAGCTGGGAATAAAAAGATTTGATTATGTCTTGGACATTTGCACAGGGTTGTTCTCACCAGAGATGCTAAATCAGGAGCGAGTGCATTGAAAGCAGGGCACGTTTAAGGCAACTGTGATTACGTACATGAAAAGGCTGTTTATTTACAACACAAACATCTGAATAATTATCAATATAAACTCAACTCAAGCATGTTAGAAGCATTAAAACTATTGCTTACATCAATGCATTCCCAGTCTCGAAGTGTGCAACTATAAGAAAAATCTTTTATTCATTAAATGCATGCTTCTCGGAGAACATTTACTTGGATGTACGGCATGCAAACGCCTGGGAATGAGCTGTTTATAATGAAAATAATGGAATAAATCAAGTTGAGGGGCAAAAATAGAGCATTTTTATAAATACACACAAGTTATCATTATTAACAGAATGTTTATGCTTACTGTAACAAGAACCTAGATGTCCTGCAAGAGCTTCTTAACAATTCTAATATCTTTCATACTGTGGTCAGATCTACAGAAGACTATAAGGCTACACACATCAAGTGGAATGAATCTGGGAGAAATGTCAGTCCAGGTCAAAGGTGCAATGAACTAAAAAAGGAACAAAATGTTAAAATGCACTGCTGCTGATGTTGATTTTTGGTAGCGATCAACTGAAAATGATACATGGACAGCTTCTGTGCTGCATCAACTCTGCTAATCATGTTCTTTGGAACAGCACACATCCTGCTTGGACAGGAAGTGCAGTTTAGCGTTTGGAGAGCTGCTCAGAAAGCCAGTCTAATCCCTCGTATAAACCCGTCCCTTGAGTCGCACAGGTCGCCTGGACATACCACTGATGAGAAGCACAAGATAGATATATTTTTACCAGTAGATGGATACAGTGTGCATTTAAGTGAATGAAAATATCACTAATTTTTAACATGTTTGAAAGAAGTCTCTTCTGCTCAGCAAGACTGCATTAATTTCATTGAAGAAAAAAAAAATTTGTTTAATATTATTAAAACTTAAAATAACTTTACTATTTGAATATAAATAATTTATTGTGTTCAAATCAATTTTCAGCATCATTCCTCCAGTCTTCAGTGTCACATGATCTTCAGAAATCAGAATAATATGATGATTTGCTGCTCAGAAAACATTAGTAATCAATTTATGTGGAAATTGTGAAATGCTGCTAACTATTCGCAAGAAAATTAATTAATTCAACAAAAACACTTTAAATTGTTCAGAAGTGGAAGTAAAACATTGACAGTGTTACAAAAGATTTGTTTCAAATAAATGCTGTTCCTTTGAACTTTCAATTCATCATAAATGTATCAGTTTCCCAAAAACCTAATAATCAGCAAAACGGTTCTCAACAATAAAAAGATTAAAAAACACCAATTATTATTAATAGAACACCAATAATAACTAATAATTGAGCAGTAAATCAGCATATTACACTGATTTCTGAAGGATCATGTGACAGTGAAGACTGCATTAATATATCTTAACATATATTCACATAAAAAACTGCTATTTTCAAATTGTAATAACATTTCACAATATTGCGGTTTTTACTATATTTTGGATTAAATAAATGCAGCCTTCGTGAGCATAATGTTCCAAAACATTTTTAAAAACTGTATTTAATCCAAATGTTTGACCAGTGGTGCACATACTGACCAAGATATGATTAATTTACACGTCTGTGTACACATCTAGATCTATGCATACATCTTAATAACCAAAAAACAATATTACTATGTGTTTTTTTTTGTGTTTTTTTTTAAATGGAGCTTATCATTATGCAAAACTATTATAATATTGCACTTTAAGCATACATAATTGCATCACTCACAGTTCTGCTCCTGAGTGTTTGCAGGCCGAGTTTGTCCGTCAGCTCACTGATGGCCATGGCGTTTGGTAGATCTTGTTTATTTGCAAAAACAAGTAGAACGGCGTCTCTCAGTTCATCCTCCTGCAGCTGTTGCAGACAGAGTATGAGCAGACATTTAGGGCGTTTTGAAACAGAAATACTTCAGATAGACCACTGTGCACAATAAAAGAAGCGTTTTGTTAGCATTCACTCGTGTTGTTGCTCTCAGTGCAGGCACACAGATAAAACCTGAGCAGTTTTTAATCTCATAAGAGCGTTTCCTCACCATCTTCTGAAGCTCTTCTGCTGCTTCCTGTGCTCGTTCACGATCGTTACTGTCCACGACAAAGATCAGGCCCTGAAGAAACAACACAACTTGTCACATTCAGAGTGAACTAAAATATTACAGTACCTTCTAATACTTCTTCAGTACTTTTGTCTTGATTTTCAGTGTGCAAATGTTTAGAGATTCTGAAATCAGAATACACTGAAAAGCTAAATTATGCAAGTCTTATTTCTTTTTAACTAATCAAGATTAATGATTAAAACAAGAACAAATTAGAGATTGAACGATATGGGTTTTTCTATAACCGATGCCGATTTTTAGAGGTCAGAGTCAGCCGATGGCCGATACGTGCTGCTGATATTTAGGGCTGATATCTGGAAGTTTTCCCCTTTATTTGCATGCTAAAATGTAAGTGGATGCACAACATTTCTAAACTTAACATCATTTATTGAACACTGACTTGAACTAACTCTTGAATCTAAATTTTGTGCACTGCAAATTATTAAAATAAAATCTTTTTATCTAAAGTTAATCAAACAAATCAATAACTGACCAAGTATTAAATATATAATATATGTGAGCGAAGCCTGACTTTCAATCGGCTCAACTAAACACGGATATTGGCTGATATATAAAAAATAAAAAAATGACAAATATCGGCCCGATATATCGGTCGACCTCTAGAACAAATATCTGCTGATGGAGTCTAAAAAAAAAAAAAAAAGAGGAAAAACTAGTTTTTAATTCTGATATTTGTTCTTTTTTTTGTATTGTTTTCTTTCATTTATTATACAATTAACAAAAAAACACAAGCTTGCTTTATTCTTTTTCTATTCTATTTTAATTTTATTTGTTATATTATTTAAAAGCCCTTGCTATTTGTACAGCATTAAGCTAACTGAGACATTGGTATATCATTGCTCTTTAGTTGGTTTTGATTGCTTCCATTGTCGTCATTGTAAGTCGCTTTAGATAAAAGCCCCTGCTAAATGACTAAATGCAAGTATGAACTCAATTTTGTTTCATTTCCAAGAAAACAAGACTTCATATCTTAATTTTGCATAAAAAGTATCTTGATTTAAGAAAGTTTTCAAAATCTTTATTAGAAAACAAGAGGAAGATTTTTTTTTCTGAGTATGCTACATTTTATACCACAATTTACTTTTTTTTTTTTTTTTTAAAGATAGTTCACCAAAATGTTTTTAAATTCTCTCATTTACTAGGAATAACTGCATCTATCCTGCTTCATTACCACACTTATTATAACACTTAAAACATTTGATTCTTCACTTAATAATGACCCATTTAATTTTACAGCATGCAAACTATAATATCTGTTGCACAGAATAATAATGTTTTAGGCATTTAAATGAATACAAATGAGGTTTTACTATCCTGACACGTTTTGTTTTGAGGCCAAAGACTGCCTCAAATTTCTTATTTTATATCAATGTCTGAGTTTCTACGACCTCAAGATCACTGTAAACACTTACTTTGCAATCGATTCAGGAAATAAAGAGCAAGCAGAAGTAAGATATTCTCTTACGAGGTTATTGATATAAAAAATGTCAGCAAAGCAAAAGAGAACTGCACGGACAGAAGAGAAACTGTTCTGTTCTCTAAATCAAACTCTAGTAAAGGCCGTTCCAGTTCAACTTAATCCTAATAGTAACACCAACATCCTCATACGAAGCACATCGACGGCATCCAGCCAAACTAGAACCACACACCCGTAGTTGTTTTTCTAGCAGCTCACAAGGCTGGATGATCAAACTCAATCAGTTCGGCCGTGGCACAATGAGCATTTCATCCTGCAGGAATGCTGCGACTCCATTGTTGTTTGACTATCTTAGTCCTGACGCGATGTGATGCATCGGTTTACCTGGGTATTCTGGAAGTAGTGTCTCCAAAGAGGCCTGATCTTATCCTGGCCACCCACATCCCACACAGTGAAGCAAATGTTCTTGTATTCCACCGTCTCGACGTTAAAGCCTAACGGAAGCACACAGGGTTGGGTGCGATATCATTTAAGAGCTGCAGATCTTGCAGTTGTGCACATTTCAAGATAAAATTCATGCAATAAATTCACAAAACCGGTGCACATACAAGTCATGAAAATAACTAAATAAATGCTTCATTTTCTTAATGCTACATTTTTTTAAGGTAAATGTTTTGTTTTAAACTCAAAAATGTGTTTGTGAAAATATCCGTCCATTAAAAATATACTTACTTTAACCTAAAATCTATGGAGTTTTTATATTTTTTTTGTGATATGTAATATTGTATGTTTCCAAAATTCTGGCTTTTTTCCCTCACAAGTTTAAGTTAATATCTCACAATTCTGTTTTTGTTTCCATCAATAAAAAAATATAATTGTGATTTTTTTTTTTTAAGCAATTCTGAGGAAAAACAATGCATTTGGTATGATTGTGCCACAGGACAAAAAATAAACAAGAAAAATACATCTCACAATTCTTGCAAGAATAAGACAAAATTGAGAGACAAAAAGAGCAATGGGGAGAAAACACATCCCTGAGGGACACCAGCGTTGGTGGAGCCCTTTCAATATCTCGTATCCCTTACCTATGGTTGGAATAGTTGTGACTATTTCTCCCAGTTTGAGTTTGTAGAGGATTGTGGTTTTCCCTGCGGCATCCAGACCAACTGAAGAAGAACAGGAATCAAATCAAGTCAAACACACTGGAAAACTTTACTTTGCATAAATACCTTCCTATTTCTTGGGAAACAAAGACTACAACTCTCTACAACGACAAGCGACTGCTTTACTGACTTCTGAACAATCTGAATTCATGTTTACATCTATGGATCATGAGAGCATTCATACATGACTTTTATAGAAAACATAATTTAGTGTAAAATGACAACAAAATAGCCGTTTATCAAAGCTAATTCACAACAACAAGCAACTTCATACTCACCCATGAGAATTCTCATCTGCTTTTTCCCAAACAAGCGAGAAAAGACGCTTGAAATGGTCAAACCCATGTTTAAAGCGGCTCAAAAAAGAAGAAAAAGTGTAAAAGTCAAACTTATTCGAGAAGTGTTCGACTAAGAGCTAGCGCTTTAGCACAGCAGCTCTCGGCGCTTCAGACCAACCTCCCTTAAATATCAAACTCCAGCTCACGGCAGCGGAGTCAGAATCACTCTTTCTTTGGATTTCTTTCACTCTTTCTTCTTTCTGTCCAGCTGAAAGTGAGTTTTGACCAACAGCTTGAGTGCTACTTTTTCTGGACCACGTCACACTTTAGCTCCAACGCGGTCGAAATGACGTCACCACCGGTGCCACATCACGAAACATGATGAAGAGCCGACAACTTCAAACACATCACCTTTCTTCATTATTTAAGTAATAAGTGTGAGCTTTTAAGTTGAAAATGTTCATACAGACTGAAACGTAAACATACATGAACGCATAACATGTATGTAAAGAAATATTGCATATGGTGACTTTTTTCTTTTTTTTTGTACTTTTCTTCTTTTTTTTAACATTATTTAACTTTAAAAAAATGTGACAGTGCACCAGTAATACATTTAAAAATAATAAAAATTAATTAATTTATGTATCATAAGAAGGCATTAGGTTGCCTTGGTTGTTACTGTAAAGTCACTTCAGATGAACAACTAAATGAAAACAATTATATTTAATACATTTCTCAAAAATGTAATCCAGTTTTCAAATATGATTATAGTTATTGAAAATGAAACAGTAACATACTACAATACAAATACATAATTTTTTTTCAAATTAATGCATCATTTATTGGAGTTATTTGCTTGTACAGATTGATATCTATCTATCTATCTATCTATCTATCTATCTATCTAGTACCATAATTATGCAAAACACTATTTCTCACACATTTTTTCTATTTGTGATATTTATTAAATGACACATAAACCCACTACTGTAAATAAATATGCATAATTCATTGGAGATATCTCAAAGGCACGGATACATATATTTCAAGCAGACATCAGTTTGTTCTTCCAAAGCCCAAATACAAAAAAACCTCTGTTAAAATAAGTCAAATGTGACATATAACAGCAAGTCTTTTGTAGCATTAAATTAACAGGACATTAAATACAGTAATAGATAAATAAAATAATAGTAGACAGCACAGTAGTAATGCATAATTTATAAATTCACAGACAATCTGGTGAATTTAAAAAGGCACATAATAAAGGCAAGCGTACATCTGAGACAAAAATAGGCCTAGACTATAGGCTACATTCCGTTGATGTAGTGTCCTTTCTTCAAGTAGTTTGAACGCAGCAGTGTTTTATCGTCTGGACAGTTGATCTGAGAGCCAATCCAGTCCTTCATATAAACCTGACCCTTGAACCGCACATGTAGCCTGAACAAACCACTGAGAGAGAGAGAGAGAGAGAGAAAGAGAGAGAGAGGTTAATTTCACTGAAACACACTGACATCACGCATCACGTGTCAAACAGAGTGTGTGTGTTCACCTGTCGTCCTCTCAGTACGTGTAAACCCAGTCTGTCTGTCAGCTCGTGGACCGGCATGGCTTTGGGTAAGTCTTGTTTGTTAGCAAGAACTAACAGAACCGCGTCTCTCATCTCGTCCTCCGCCAGCATCGCGTTTAGTTCCTCTGCTGCTGTTTCAATCCGGTCATGATCACTGCTGTCCACCACAAAGATCAGGCCCTGAATCACACAAACACACACTTTGTTCACGCCATTAAAATGGCATTTTCAAAAATAATATAACCGCAAAATCATAATGCATACAGGTGTGTTTGTATTGTACCTCAGTGTACTGATAATAATATTTCCAAAGTCCTCTGATTTTGCTCTGACCGCCAACATCCCACACAGCGAAGGAGATGTTTTTATATTCAACTGTTTCAATATTAAAACCTAAAGAGAAAAATTATAATATTCAATAAAGCCAGCAATAAATCCATTTAAGGCATTTAAACATGACAAAATAACTAAAACTGTCTTACCAATAGTTGGAATAGTTGTGACAACTTCACCGAGTTTGAGTTTGTAGAGCACTGTTGTTTTCCCTGCTGCATCCAGACCAACTGGGAGAAGAATAATTTCCATTTATTTCACAATGAAAAATTTCATATATAGGCTATATCAGTTTATTCATATGCTCATGGTCTTTGCTTTATGGTCATTACAATTATTTAAGCACATAACATAACATAAAGTGACATAAACAGTAGCCAAACTATAAGACGTTCAATTCAGAGTTACGAGGGGAAAAAATGACTTACCCATAAGCAACTTAATCTGCCTTTTCGGACAGGTACGATAGAAAATCATAGTGAAATAGTTGCCCATGTTTGCAATAAGACAGAACCGCTGTAGCTGAAGATAAACGCCTAGAGTTAAAGGCTCAGTTATGATGTGTGTTCAGTGTGTGTTATACACCTTTTTCTTCAACGCGGAAGTAAGCATATGGATGAGACTTCCGATTCAATAGCCTCTACAGGTAAACAACGAGGAGAATAACGAAGAATATCTAAACGGTCAAACTGTTTGCTCTACAAACCATTGTGTTCATAATTGAGATAATACATTAAAATAATATGATAAGACACACAAACTTTCAATATCAAGCAGAAAAACGAACTGGTTTGTTCAGCTAAAAATATAAAATGTACAAATGGTCGCGCCCATTTCTACGACAAGAAAAGGTGGAAAGGATGTTTTGTTTGTTTACTTTCGGTTTGATTGACAGCTCAACACTGCCACTCTCAGCTTCCATCGCGGCAAATCCAACACGTTCGAAATGACGTCACTTATTGTATCACGTGTCTAAACAAACAGTTTGAATTTGGAAGTCTTTGATTTCATTTGAATAACATTGAACTGAACTTTGGGAAACGTTTTGGTGGAGCGATTGTGTCATTAAAATATGTTAATATTCCAACCTATGTGAGGAGTTATAATTTTTACAGTAATATGTGCCTAAAATAACACATCAGATGCAGTGGACGACCATGAGATGACTTAAAGTTCATTATAATGGGCTCTTCTCGCAATCATAACAATAACACACGAACCAGTTTCACAGCAAACAACAGCAATCAATGTAACACATATGACTATAAAATAATCCTTAACATTAATCAAACAAGCGTAGAACAATCCAGTGCACATTACTCATAGCGACAATTAGATATTATAGTTGTCTTGTGTTATTTTACCATAATTTTTTTTTAAATAAATTATAGGCTGTTTTACTTTTAAAAAGCATTTGTACCATATTTTACAGTACACTTATATGTATTGTAGTTTATAGTATAATTGTTGTCATAGGCATATGGTTATTTACATTTGAAGATAGCATCAGCTAAAAACTTTAGCTAAATTACAAATTAAAAGTTAGTATTTTCCAAAAATGTAATTCATTCTGCAAATATTAGTTATTGAAATTGAAACATAAACTTAAGCTACTAAATTTTTTGTATAAATTCGTCATTTATTTGATCTATTTTTATTCATAAATTATACAAAATGTAACATTATGACCATGTTTGTAATCTGATTCAGAATTTCTGTTGTTATTTATGCATGCATTAAATATTCATCTTACATCAATCTCTCTATAACTGCAAAACACTATATTTCTCATACATTTTTCTATTCTGTTATATATATTTAAATGAGACATAAGAATACTATTGTTTGAAAATAAATACACCATTTATTGGAGATATTTGAAGGACACACACACACATCACACATACTGTATATGTATATATTTTCCAGACAAACATCAGCTTATTCTTTCAAATCCAGATACAACAAAACACATATTAAAATAAGTCTTTCAAAGTGTTTTTTCTTTCAGAGTTCATGGAACAATAATTAAAATAAAAAAATAGCTAAACATGTTTTCAGATGTAACCTCACAATATAAAAAGCACCGTTTTGATTTAATATTAATACATAAAAATGCTTTTGAGATAATAAACAGCTGAAGGCAGTTACATTCATTTACAGTATGTATTAGTTTTGAAGTATCAGGCCACAAAAACCCAAAACATAAAGTTCCAGCATTACGGTCATCCTGAAAGTTGATCTGAGAGCCAGTCCAGTCCTTCATATAAACCTGACCCTTGAACCGCACATGTAGCCTGAACAAACCACTGAGAGAGAGAGAGAGAGAGAGAGAGAGAGACAGGTTTATTTCACTGAAACACACTGACATCACGCATCACGTGTCAAACAGAGTGTGTGTGTTCACCTGTCGTCCTCTCAGTGCGTGTAAACCCAGTCTGTCTGTCAGCTCGTGGACCGGCATGGCTTTGGGTAAATCCTGTTTGTTAGCAAGAACTAACAGAACCGCATCTCTCATCTCGTCCTCCGCCAGCATCGCGTTTAGTTCCTCTGCTGCTGTTTCAATCCGGTCATGATCACTGCTGTCCACCACAAAGATCAGGCCCTGAATCACACAAACACACACTTTGTTCACGCCATTAAAATGGCATTTTCAAATACAATATAACTGCAAAATCATAATGCATACAGGTGTGTTTGTATTGTACCTCAGTGTCCTGATAATAACATTTCCAAACACAGTGAAGGAGATGTTTTTATAATCAACTTTATCAACATTAAAACCTAAAGAGAAAAACTATAATATTCAATAAAGCAGACAAAAAATCCATATAAGGCAGTTAAACATGACAAACATCTAACAGCAACTAAAACTGTCTTACCAGTAGTTGGAATAGTTGTGACAACTTCACCGAGTTTGAGTTTGTAGAGCACTGTTGTTTTCCCTGCTGCATCCAGACCAACTGGGAGAATAATAATTTCTATTTATGCTATATCAGATTATTCATATGCTAATTTTGATGTATGGTCATAAAAAATATTTAACAATTTAAGCACATAATAACAATAAAGTGGCATAGACAGTAACCAAACTATAAGACGTTTAATTCCAAAATTTAGAGGGGAAAAATGACTTACTCATAAGCAACGTAATCTGCTTTTTCGGAAAGAAAATGAGAGAGTAATAGCTGCCCATGTTTGCAATAAGACAGAACCGCTGTAGCTGAAGATAAACGCCTAGAGTTAAAGGCTCAGACTAGTTATGATGTGTGTTCAGTGTGTGTTATACACCTTTTTCTTCAACGCGGAAGTAAGCCTATGGATGAGACTTCCGATTCAATAGCCTCTACAGGTAAATAACGACGAATATCTAAACGGTCAAACTGTTTGCTCTACAAACCATTGTGTTCATAATTGAGATAATACATTAAAATAATATGATGACACAATTACTTTCAATATCAAGCAGCAAAACGAACTGGTTTGTTCAGCTAGAAATAGTTGGACGGAGTGGACGCAGTTGAGACCGGAAGCCAGACCCATTGAATTTACAAATGGTTGCGCCCATTTCTACGACAAGAAAAGGTGGATAGGTTTTGTTTGTTTACTTTCGGTTTGATTGACAGCTCAACATCGCCGCTCTCAGCTTCTCTCGCGACAAATCCAACGCGTTCGAAATGACGTCACCTACTGTATCACTTGTCTAAACAAACTTGTCTTTTTAAAGTTTGAATTTGGAAGCATAGCAAGTCTCAGTTAGCTTAAACGCAGAACACGTTGCAAGGGCTTTTAAATAATATAATAAATAAAAAGAAAACACAGAACAGAAAAAGAATAGAGCAAGCCGTTAGAGGTCTTTATAATAAATGAAAAGAAAATAGATAGACTAAAAAAAGATTAGAAAGGTAGTTAGAATTTTTTTTTTTAAAGAATAGAATTAGAATAGTGAGTGCTAAAGTTAGAGGGTCAAATAAAGATGGAAGATATGAGTTTTAAGACTATTCTTGAAGATGGCTAAGGACTCAGCTGCTCGGATTGAGTTGGGGAGGTCATTCCACCAGGAGGGAACATTTAATTTAAAAGTCCGTAAAAGTGACTTTGTGCTTCTTTGGGATGGCACAATCAAGCGACATTCACTTAAGTCTGAAGTAATGAATTGAGGTAAATGGGTGCAGAGCCAGTGGAGGTTTTGTAGTCAAACATCAATGCCTTGAATTTTATGCGAGCAGCTATTGGAAGCCAGTGCAGATTGATAAACAGAGGTGTCACGTATTCTTTTCGGCTCATTAAAAATTTATCTTGCTGCCACGTTCTGGATTAATTGTAAAGGTGAAATAACTGGCTGGAAGACCTGCCAAGAGAGCATTGCAATAGTCCAGCCTGGACAGAACAAGAGCTTGAACAAGGAGTTGTGCAGCATGTTCCGAAAGAAAGGGCCTGATCTTCTTAATGTTGAATAAAGCCCCGTTCACACCAAGAACGATAACTATAAAGATAACTATAAAGATAATGATATAAGCATCCACACCAGCGAATGATATCGTCTGTTAATTCTGAGCGCACATGCGTCAGCCGCTTTAAATCCTCGAGCTCGTTACAGCAGGATGGATTCTGATTGGATGTCAATGTTTATTTCATCATTTGGAAAAAAAAAAATCGTTCTGAAAATGATTCCAATGATACCGTTTCTCTATGCCTTTATCGTTATAGTTGTAGTGTGGACTCTGCTATTCTTTAATATTGAGAATGATTTTTAGAACTATATCTTTATCGTTATCTTTATAGTTATCGTGCTTGGTGTGAACGGGCCTTTAAGCAAATCTGCAGGATCTTACAGTTTTAGCAATGTGGTCTGAGAAAGTTAGCTGATCATCAGGGGAGGATCTACCAAAGCCTTGCCACCCCTGCTACCACCCCAGTTGGCAGCAACGAATTAAAGGTTTTGGCCAATTTGAAAATTTACGAGGGCAAATCTTTCATGATTCGCGATGCTGCTACGAACTCCCGAACTGAATCAAATGATTTGTGATCCTCAAACTGACTCAAATGATTCGCGAACCCGCTTTGAACCCTCGAACTGACTCAAATGATTCGTGATCCCGCTCCGAACTCCCGAAATTATTCAAATGATTTGCGATACCCAAACTGACTCAAATGATTCGCGAACCCGCTTTGAACTCCCGAACTGACTCAAATGATTCGCTAACCCGCTACGAACTCCCGAACTGATTCAAATGATTCGCGATCCCGCTCCGAACTCCTGAACTGACTCAAATGATTCGCGAACCCGCTCCGAACACTCGAATTGATTCAAATGATCTGCGAAACCGCTCCGAACTCCCGAGCTGATTCAAATGATTTGCGATCCCCAAACTGACTCAAAAGATTCGCGCACCCGCTCCGAACTCCCAAACTGACTCAAATGATTCGCGATCCCGCTACGAACTCCCGAACTGACTGAAATGATTCGCGATCCTGCTCCGAACTCCCGAACTGACTCAATCTGCCTAGGGCACCAACTCGCAGAGGGGGCACCATCCCAGTTGCTCCAAAAAAAAAAAAAAAAAACTTCCTCCATTCTCCCATCCGCGCTTGCGACCGCTCGCAACTCATGTTTGTGGCTGAATGTTCATAATTGAGGGATGAATCCAATCCAGCAAAGAAGAAAGAAAACTAAAATTAAAAAACAAAAAACAACAAAAAAACAGACATAAAGTTGGCTTGATGTTGGACGTTGGACGAGTCTCAAATTTATGGACCGTCTCTGAAGTTACATGCATATTGGTATACACTTTGGAAATGTCATTGGCTGTTAAAATCTTGTGTTTCTTATAATAAACTTATAATAAACTGACATATTGATAACACTGAACCTTTTATAATGCTCTTAATTACATGTCGATGCATACTGTATGCATTAGTGAGTGTGGTGGTGCTTATTCCTTATATGAACTGTTTCAAATGCAAGACACTGATTGCATGAGATTAAGTTTGTAAATGATAGCCTGTGTCCTTTTGTGTGCACATATATTTATCGTCAAACTGTGATTACTGTGACTAAATTCAGTATATTAGGTCTGCCATATGTTGCCACCCCTCAAAAACTCCTGCCCCCTTCTCGCCAGCTCATCAATATTTTTCTATATCCGCCCCTGCTGATCATCAATCATAACTCCAAGGTTTCTGGCTGTTTTTGAAGGAGGTATGGTTGATGTGCCCAACTTGATGCTGAAACTGGGATGGAACGATGGGTTTGCTGGAACCACAAGCAGTTCTGTCTTGGCAAGGTTGAGTTGAAGGTGATGGTCCATCATCCAGGAAGAAATGTCTGTTAGACAAGCTGAGATGCGAGTAGCTACTGTCGGATCATTAGGATGGAATGAGAAGTAGAGTTGAGTGTCATCAGCATTGCAGTGGTATAAAAAGCCATGTTTCGGAATGACAGAACCTAATGATCCCATGTAGACAGAGAAGAGAAGTGGTGCAAGAACAGAGCCCTGAGGCACCCCAGTAGTTAGATGTTGCGACTTGGACACCTCACCTCTCCAAGATACTTTGAAGGACCTATCTGATAGGTAAGACTCAAACCACTAGAGTGTGGTTCCTGAGATTCCCTTTGCCAGTAGGGTTGATAGGAGGATCTGGTAACTAACCATCTAAAGCAGCGGACAGATTGAGCAATTATTGAAGATTTAGGGCTTCAAAAACTGAGAGCAAGGCAGTCTCAGTTGAATGTCCACTTCTGAAACCAGATTGGTTGCTGTCAAGGAGGTTGTTCTGTGTGAGAAAGACAGAAACTTGGTTGAACACAGCTTGTTTAAGTGTTTTTGCAATGAAAGGAAGATGGGAAACTGGTCTGTAGTTCTCTAAAAGAGATGGGTTGAGGGTGGATTTTTTAAGTAGTGGAGTTATACGAGCCTGTCTAAATGATGAGGGAAAAACACCAGTGTAGTATATGTTAATAATGTGAGTGAGTGCAGGTATCACTGCAGGAGAAATGGCTTGAAGGAGATGAGATGGAATAGGATCAAGCAGACAAGAAGTACGATGATTAGAAAGGATGAGTTTGGAGACTTCTGCCTCAGAGAGTGAAGAGAAGGATGTGAATGGGTGTATGTTTGCTGGTGATATGAACTTGACGGATTGTAGTGTGGAAAATTGTGCACTGATGTTTTTAATTGTATTAATGAAAAATGTGGCAAAGTCGTCAGCTATTAGAGATGAAGCAGGAGGGGGAGGAGGAGGAGGACAAAGGAGCGAGGAAAATGTTATAAAAAGCATGCAAGAGTTAGACAAATTATTAATATTGTAATGGTAGTATGTCAGCTAAATTATAAATTAATAGTTAGTATTTTCCAAAAATGTAATTCATTAGGCAAATATGATTAATTATAGAAAATAGTTACTCTTTTTTTTTTAAATAAATTCATCATTTAAAAATGATAAATATGTAACAATATGACCATGTTTATAATCTGATTCAGCATTTCTGTTGTTATTTATTTATGCATGCATTAAATATACATCTTACATCAATCTGTCTATAACTGCAAAACACTCTATTTCTCATGCATTTTTCTATTCTGTCATATATATATTTTAAATGAGACATAAGAATACTAATGTTTGAAAATAAATACACCATTTATTGGAGATATTTGAACATGTAGGACACACACACACATACACACAAACACACACACATATATGTAGATATCAGCTTATTAAGTCCAGATACAACAAAAAACATATTAAAATAAGTCTTTCAAAGTGTTTTTTCTTTCAGGGTTCATGGAACAAGAATTAAATAAAAAAATAAGTAAACTCTCAATATAAAATGCACCGTTTTGATTTAATATTAATACATAAAAATTATTTTGAGATAATAAACAGCTGGAGACTGTTACATTCAATTACAGTATGTATTAATTTTGAAGTATCAGGCCACAAAAACCCCCAAAAAAAGTTCCAGCATTATGGTCGTCTGGACAGTTGATCTGAGAGCCAATCCAGTCCTTCATATAAACCTGACCCTTGAACCGCACATGTAGCCTGAACAAACCACTGAGAGAGAGAGAGAGAGAGAGAGAGAGAGGTTAATTTCACTGAAACACACTGACATCACGCATCACGTGTCAAACAGAGTGTGTGTGTTCACCTGTCGTCCTCTCAGTGCGTGTAAACCCAGTCTGTCTGTCAGCTCGTGGACCGGCATGGCTTTGGGTAAATCCTGTTTGTTAGCAAGAACTAACAGAACCGCGTCTCTCATCTCGTCCTCCGCCAGCATCGCGTTTAGTTCCTCTGCTGCTGTTTCAATCCGGTCATGATCACTGCTGTCCACCACAAAGATCAGGCCCTGAATCACACAAACACACACTTTGTTCACGCCATTAAAATGGCATTTTTAATGGCACTATATAACTGCAAAATCATACTGGATATAGTTGTGTTTGTATTAAATTCTTACCTCAGTGTACTGATAATAATATTTCCAAAGACCTCTGATTTTGGTCTGACCGCCAACATCCCACACAGTGAAGGAGATGTTTTTATATTCAACTGTTTCAACATTAAAACCTAAAGAAAAAAATATATTCAATAAAATTAGACAATACATTTAAGCAGACAATTTTATCCAAAGCGACTTACAGCTCATTCAGGCCCTGGGAATAGAACCCACAACCTTTTGCACACCTAACACAATACTCTACCACTGAGCCCCAGGAACACAATACATTTATACAAGGCAGTTAAATATGACAAACATCTAACAGCAACTAAAACTGTCTTACCAATAGTTGGAATAGTTGTGACAACTTCTCCGAGTTTGAGTTTGTAGAGCACTGTTGTTTTCCCTGCTGCATCCAGACCAACTGGGAGAAGACGAATTTCCATTTATTCCACAATGAAAATATTCATATATAGGCTATATCAGATTATTTATATGCTAATTTTGCTTTATGGGCATTACACTTATTTATCAGTTTAAGCACATCATAACAATAAAGTGGCATAAACAGCAGCCAAACTATAAGACGTTTAAATCCAAAGTTTAGAGAGAAAATGTACTTACCCATAAGCAACCGAATCTGCTTTTTCGGAAAGAGACGAGAGAAAATCTGAGAGAAATAGTTGCCCATGTTTGCAATAAGACAGAACCGCTGTAGCTGAAGATAAACGCCTAGTGTTAAAGGCTCAGACTAGTTATGATGTGTGTTCAGTGTGTTTATATATAGGGTTTTTTACTTTCGGTTTGATTGACAGCTCAACACCGCCACTCTCAGCTTCTCTCGCGGCAAATCCAACGCGTTCGAAATGACGTCACCTACTGTATCACGTGTCTAAACAAACTTTTTATTATTATTATTTATTTATTTTTACAGTTTGAAGGGTTTGATTTCATTTGAATAATATATAACTCAACAAATGGTTGGGAAATGTAAGGAGGGAGTACATAAACCGTGAAAATGTTTTGTAAAAAAAAAAAAACTATCAAATAGCCTACACTTGCAGCTGTGGTTTCCAGACATTTACCCTAAAACACTGTAATAATGTTCAAACGTTTTGGTGGAGCGATTGTGTCATAAAAATATGTTAATATTCCATGAGATGACTTAAAGTTCATTGTAATGGGCTCTTCTCGGAGTCATAAACAACAACACATGAACCAGTTTCACAGCAAACAACAGCAATCAATGTAACACATATGACTATAAAATAATCCTAAACATTAATCAAACAAGTGTAGAACAATCCAGTGCACATTACTCATAGCGACAATTAGATTGTACTATAGTTGTCTTGCGTTATTTTAAAATAACATTTTTTATAAATTATAGGATGTTTTACTTTTAAAAGCATTTGTACCATATTTTACAGTACACTCACATGTCATGTCTTTTATAATATAATTGTTGTCATAGGCATATGGTTTTTTCTAACATGTTTTTCTTTTGAAGATAGCATCAGCTAAAAACTATAGCTAAATTACAAATTAATAGTTAGCATTTTCCATAAATGTCATTCATTAGGCAAATATGATTAGGTTTTGAAATTGAAACCTTTTTTGTAAAACTTAATCATATATTGGATGTATTTTTGTTCATAAATTATAAAAAAAAAACGTAACATTATGACCATGTTTACAATCTGATTCAGCAATTCTGATGTTAATCATTTATGCATACATTAAATATACACCTTACATCAATATGTCTATAACTGTGCAAACATACTCTATTTCTCATGCATTTTTATATTCTGTTATATATATATTTCAAAGTCCAGATACAACAAAACACATTAAAATAAGTCTTTAGTCATGGAACAAGAATTTAAATGAAAATTAACTAAACATGTTTTCTGAAGTAACCTGGCAATATAAAATATAGGCACTGTTTTGATTCAGTACCAATAGTTGGAATAGCTGTGACAAATTCACAGAGTTTGTAGTTTGTAGAGCACTGTTGTTTTCCCTGCTGCATCCAGACCAACTTGGAGAAGAAATATTTGTATTTATTTCACAATGAACATGCAAGATATACTATACTTTATAGTAGGCCTATGTAATAGGCCTACTATAAATGTAGGCCTATTACATTTAACCTATAAATTAAGCCTAATTAATATGCACAGTAATATTTAATTAATAATTAATTAGATAGGATAACTATAAATATATATATTAAACATTTACTCACCCACAAGCAACTTAATTTCTTTCTTCTTCATGAGTCGTGAGAATAGGTTGGAGAAGAAGATGCCCATTGATGCAGTAAGATAAAATAAAAATACTAAATTTTGCTTCATTTAGTGAAAATTAATAACTACTGTTAAAAGCTCAGCTTGATAATTATGTGTGTTCAGTGTGTTTTTTTATATTGGCTCTTTTACTTTCGGTTTGATTGACAGCTCAACACCGCCACTCTCAGTTTTTTTTCTGGCGGCAAATCCAACGCGTTCGAAATGACGTCACCTACTGTATCACATGTCCAAACCAAACTCTTTACAGTTTAGGTTTTAAATTCTGTTTATTACAATCGACCGTTTAAAATCTCTTGGCTGAATAAATCTAGTGTTTTTAGACTCTATAATGCAATTCGTTTCTGAAGTTTAATTTCACATTATAGAAGGGGGTCTTACAACAAACAAATGCTGTTAATTATTTAAAATGTTTGCTTTTAAATGTATTTATTTTAGGGTTTGGGACATTCTGTGGTGGAAATGTCAATCATAAAATACACATGAATAGCTACTATTTTTTATATTGTATCATGTGTCACCTAAAGCGCTTAACTTGTACAGCCTAAAAATACTAATAACTTTTGTTTATTTGACTTAGACACGTGGTAGAGCAGGTGACGTCATTTCGAACGCGTTGGATTTGCCGCGAGAGAAACGGAGCGCGTCTGCTGTTGAGCTGTCAATCAAACCGAAAGTAAAAGAAGCCTATATAAACCCGCACACAATCACAGCTTCCCCACACAACCAGCCCGAGCCTCAGCCTCCGGACCTTTATTTCCAATAAATACAGAGACCTTAACCTGCACTTTAAAAAAAAAAAAAAATGGGCGTCTTCTTCTCTAACCTTTTCTCGCGTCTCTTCGAGAAGAAAGAGATGAGGTTGCTTATGGGTGAGTGACTACACGTTTTACTTTACTGCAATTATTTGATTTTTATTCAGTGTTTTGAGAAAATAGTTCTAGTGCATAGCTCTAATGCAAATAAGATAAAATAACTCCTCTGCAAATTAGGCATATTCAACTATAAAATATCACCATTATGAATCTTCTACATATTAATTGTGTATTATAAATGTAAATATTTCTTCTCTCAGTTGGTCTGGATGCAGCAGGGAAAACAACAGTGCTCTACAAACTCAAACTCGGTGAAGTTGTCACAACTATTCCAACTCTAGGTAAGAAATTCATATATATTCTAATATATTCTATTAGTAATATATATAGCGATAGTTCACCCAAAAAAGACAATTCTGTCATTTACTCACCTTTAAAGTGTTCCAAACCTGTATGCGTTCTACTGAAACATAAAAGAAGATATTTGGAAGAATATTGGTAACCAAACTGTTGGCGGTAGCCATTGACTTTTTCATTACTATGGAGGTCAATGGCTACCGTCAGCTGAAGCCAAACTGAAGGCTGCTTGAATAATGTCTGATAATGACTGACTGATTCTCTTTAGGTTTTAACGTGGAGACAGTTGAATATAGAAACATCTCCTTCACCGTGTGGGATGTTGGCGGTCAGGACGTTATCAGACGCCTCTGGAGACATTACTATCAGAACACTAAGGTATGATATGTCACAAACGTATGTCCTTAGTATCTATTATTTGAGGTATTTTAATGACTTGTATTGAGTGTAAGTGTGTTTGTGTGATTCAGGGCCTGATCTTTGTGGTGGACAGCAGTGATCATGACCGGATTGAAACAGCAGCAGAGGAACTAAACGCGATGCTGGCGGAGAACGAGATGAGAGACGCGGTTCTGTTAGTTCTTGCTAACAAACAGGATTTACCCAAAGCCATGCCGGTCCACGAGCTGACAGACAGACTGGGTTTACACGCACTGAGAGGACGACAGGTGAACACACACACTCTGTTTGACACGTGATGCGTGATGTCAGTGTGTTTCAGTGAAATAAACCTGTCTCTCTCTCTCTCTCTCTCTCTCTCTCTCAGTGGTTTGTTCAGGCTACATGTGCGGTTCAAGGGTCAGGTTTATATGAAGGACTGGATTGGCTCTCAGATCAACTGTCCAGACGATAAAACACTGCTGCGTTCAAACTACTTGAAGAAAGGACACTACATCAACGGAATGTATATATTATCTCCAACTTTATTTTGAAATATTTATGGAATATTCTTCTACATCTTCATTTATAATTCTCAGTACTTTCGGTTTTATTTCATATAAATTTTGAATATATATATATATATATATATATATATATATATATATATATATATATATATATATATATATATATATATATAAATAACACTGTTTGGTCTGTTTTAGTGTACATGTCTGATTACAATATATCTTTGGAATAAATTTGTAATTTATTTATAAAATTATTTATTTCATGTTTTATGTTTATAAACATTATGCATTAAATACAATTTAATTTAATTGTACATATTAAATGACACATTTACAGAAAAATTTGACTGTGGTAAAAATCATTGTACAATTTTTCGAATCTAAAACCAAACATTTATGCAAGTGTTCGCAAAATGGTTTAATCGCAATTTTTGAAATTAAAAAAAAGTGACAACAGAAGTTATATTTCTTTGATTAGAGTTCAAAGTGGAGCCTTTAAAGTAATCCTTAGCAATCTATTTTACTAACAAGAAATTAAGTTGATATATTTACGGTAGGAAATTTACTAAAAAATCTTCATGGAATGTGATCTTTACTTAATATCCTAATGATTTTTGGCATAAAAGAAAAATCAATAATTTTGACCCATACAATGTATTTCTTTTCCCATTTAAAATATAATAGAAATCACTTATGATTGTTTTACTGTGATAACAATTGTTAGTGTACAACCAAACATTGTTTCCAAAAATAAAATAATTTTGAGTGATTTCTACACTAGAATATTAAAATGAAATATATACTAGAATGAAACCGGAACAGATTAATGCCCAACACAGCTCATTATTGACATTTATTTACACCTGGAAAAAAATATACTTGTCCTTCGTGACGGTTACAGAACATTGAAATAACTTCTATTGAAAAGCTACTGTGCGTCACATGGTTACAGGTGAAAAAAACATTAGTGGTTAATGGTGTGATAGAAAAATATTGTTTATGCTGGAACATCTCGGTGTACATGGTTGCTTGGTTTACAAAAATCTTCCTTTTCCATTCATATAATTCTATAATAATCACCATGGCATCAAATAAAACATCCGGTACAGTAACTACCGATTACAAATGAGCAGATCAAAAATACAGATGTTACAAAATATCCGTCAGTATAACAAACAGGCATCGTGTCAAAAGCTATTCGTTATTCTTCTGTTAGAATATACCTCTATAAAATTCAAGCATGTTAAAATAGGTTTGTTCTTCAAATATAAAACACCAGTGGTTGTCCAACAACCAGTTTTCACAGGTTTGCACCATGTGCATGAAAGAAACTACATCCAAAACGCATCCCATGATTCTCTGGTGTGACAACACAGAGCCAGCATCCTAAATAATAAAGCATTCATATGGATCAGATGTGTGTGACAGTCTTTGGTCGCTCAACGCTTTGTCTTTCAAGCTCAAGGCATCAACAGAAAGGTTGCATTTCCATCTAAAATATCCACCATGCATTTACTTCATGGAATATGACCAGTTGTGATGCACAAGCCAAAGAAAAAATGGGTTTTTATGAGCCATGGTCATGCACAGTTTGAATAGAAACATCAAGAATATAGTTTTCTTGCTCATGACACGCGACAGATAAAGTGCATCAAGCTCTTTCTCAAGGTCAAACAAAATCATTTAAAATGCATTTCATCCCGTCACGTGACAGTAAAGCGTTGCAAAACTACACTCTTGGTCCTAAAAGAGATGCAAAGCCATTCAAATCAAACCAATCAGAAAACGAAAGGCACGAGAAACTGCAAAACAAACCATTTTCACCTCTATAGCTCAAGCGAGTGGGTTTGAAGACTATGTGTGTGGAAGTACACAGTACAGTGTTGTTTTCTGAACGACGATGTGTATATGACGTGGGAACCGAAGGAAGACCACAATCTCAGTGCATTGACGCTGATGATGATAAAATAACTAGACTAGTTCTGTCAGGTCAGGTCAGTGAAGGTGGAAAGAAAAGGAAAAGACAACGCCTATTTTCCCTTTTGTGGTTTGGTTAGTCAGTTTATGAGTTAAAATACAAATAAATACACATATAAAACTGCACTGGTGTTTGCTGGGTTTGTCTTCATTATGAGAGTTAATTAATGCCAGACACCGGTGATAATGTGCTTATCGATGAAATCTATTCAGACTAGTGTCTCTTCATCATCAGTTCTAGGTTAGTAGTGTGGGTCTCTGTAAAACAGACCTGTTATTGCAATATTACATCAGTGAACATGATTCAAAACATCACCAAAACATTTCCAGGGAATGTTTCACCCCAAAATATAATTGAAAAAATATATTGTAGAAATAAAAGCCCATTTTCTTCTTCTCTGTATCATTGCATTATAACTTGATTTAAAGAAAAAAAAATACTGAAGTATTTACCAATTATTTTTTACAATACTTATTATTATTTTCCATGACAGTTCTCATTACGGCTTCATAACTTGATTTAAAAAAGGCATAATTACTGAAATAATATTTCACAAATTTATACTTCAATATGTCATTCTGTTAAAATTCAATTTGTTGCATTATACTAATGATAATTAAGGAAATTTTAAATGTCATGCAAATACCACAATGTAAAAAAAAATAAAAAATTTAATTCCATGAAAAGAAATGTAATTGAAAACTCAGTGGTCATTAATTAGCATGAAAATATAAAACTGAATTACAGCAATGTAACAAATTTCATTGTGACAGAATTTACAGATTTACATTGTGAAATGTTGAATTGTTAAATATTTCAGTAATTGTATTGCTGTTTTTTTCCTCATTAAATTATGCAATAATGAGAATTATCATTATTAGAAAAAACAATATATATACACACACACGTACATATATACTTGTATGTATGTATATTTATACACACACACACGTATGTATATGTATGTCTGTATGTATATATATATGTATAAACACACACACACACACACACAAGAAGGAGAAAATCCTGATTATAACCAAAACAATGCCACTGTGTTAATATATATAACAGGCTTCAAATAGGCTTAATTTTCTTTACGCAAAATAAAATGTCCTAATTTTGGGGTGAAATATGACCTGGGCATGTTCTTGACTTATGAAGCAGATCTGAAGTTCTTCCTCCAGACGTTCACTGATCTCTATTCAGACCCGGCTCTCTCGTCCCTGACAGCATCTTCATGTTTAAAAGCAAAGGGAAGGGTTAATCTCACACGGTGAGACGTACAGCATAAAGACTCAGAATGTGTCCTCGACATGCGTCTGTCATTCTGCCATCATTCACACCTCTCGCGTTCGGGCACAGTCACTTCCTGTGCGGTTTGGCAATGCCAGCATTGTCTGTTCAAGGGTAGCAGATTTAGCAAACGCTCCGCTCTGGTCTGTGAGAGCGAGCTGGGGGTCAGGGGCTCGGAGGTTTGTGTAGGATGCCCTGCAGGTCCTCTGGAAGAGACAGGATGATGCTCTCGATATGGGCCTGCAGTTTGGGTAGAGTTCCTGGTTTGACAGGAAGCTGATCTTTCTCGGCCTGAGTCTGAGACACAAGATGGAAAAGCAACATATACAGTGAAATAAATGTATGCAATCAATGTACACACTGTACATTTTTTTTACAAAGTTGTAAATAAAAACTAATATTATTGGAGTAACATCCAAAAAAAAAAAAAAAAAATTTTTTTTAATTCAATTACTTGCCATTCTTTGTAATTGAAAAGTACAAGTAATTTCTGAGCGAAACTGTTTCCTACAATGAAAATCTTTTTTATTTTTATTTTTAAGTTGTAAACAAAGACAAAATACAATTTCAGTATTTCTACCTCAAAATCTTCAGGTTTAGTTAAATGTTTACTTGCCTTTTCTTAGTAATTAATTGTTAAATTTATTATCAATCGGAGCTAAATTGTTTCCAACACTGTAAAAAAGATTATTCGATCCTGTAAACAAAGATTTTTGTTGTACACTTTACAAGAAAATACTATTTTCAATCTTTCTACTTCAAAATGTTCATGTTAGATTCAGTGTGTTACTTGCCATTTCTTTGTAATTAATTGTGAAATTCTCAAGCAATTTGAGTGAAAATGTTTCCTACGTTGTACACTTTATAGTTCTAGAAAAAGATTAATAAAGCATGTTTTACCAAAAATAAAACTTAAAAAATGATGTTTAGTTACTTGTGGTTTCTTTGTGAAATTTACATGCAATTTCTTAATGAAATAGTAAAATACTAATGTAAAAAAACAAAACGAAAATTTCAAAGATTATTTTTTTTTAGAAGAAAATACGATTTTCAGTCTTTCTACTACAAAATTTCACATTTAATTCAACGCTATTCGCGGTTTCTTTTTAATTTCTGAGTGAAAATCATCTGTACACCATTGTTTTTTTAGTGCATGTGATAAAAGCTATTTTTCCAACCAAAGCTGTGAATTAAATTGGAATATCGAATAAAATATTGCAAACAAAGCCCAGTTTCCTTTCCATGTTTTCAAGGCAACCACATCTTCACTTCCTGTGAAACTGGGGTAAAATATCAGTTATTAAATAATAAGTTGAAACAACCAGGCATGCATGCAAGACTTTTTTCCTACATATTACATTTCATGAGACGTGAAAAGAAATTATGTCACGAAATGTTTCATTGGGATTCGTAAATGTTAATTGTGTGAGACGATTCTGCGATGTAATGAAACCAAACCAGATTTGTCTCAAGCATTTCAAAACAGTGTTTTAGATAGAGTGCAATGAGATTGGGTATCAGGACTAAACAGTCACATGATTATGAGCTTGTTCCTTCATCAGATCTGAAGCCTTTTAACATTACTGTGATGTTTTTATCAGCTGTTTAGACTCTCATTCTGACGGAACCCATTCACTCCAGAGCATCCATTGATGAGACACTGATGCAATGCTACATTTCTCCAAATCTGATGAAGAAACAAACGCATCTACATCCCAGATGACCTGAGAGTGAGCACATATTCAGCATATTTTTCATTTTTGGATGCACCATTCCTCACCAGTTTCTCCTTGAGTTTGAGCACCAGGTCGACCGTCTCCACCTCGGTGTGTTTCTGTATCCGCAGCTGCAGGTCTTCCTCACACAGCGCCTCCAGATGAAGAGCTTCCAGCTTCTGCATCATCTCCTTCCTGCGGTTCCTGAACCAGCCGTCGAAGTTCGGAGACCTCAGGAATTGCCTGTTTGGAAACATTAAAGTCTCTTCATGCTCTCAAAAATACAGTGAAAAGACCAATATTGTGTAATATATAGAAGAGTTCTTGAATAAATGTGCACCTGTAGAGGCCGATCCAGTCTCCTTTGAGTCGTGAGGTGAGCTGAGGTCCGGCCTTCTCCAGCGTCTTCATAAACTCCTCCTGGCTGAACGGCCGCAGCTGCGGGGGATTCTGGGAAACGAGACGAGGCATGGTGAGCATTCATTAAAGTAGCAAAATCTATTCATTTCAAAAGGAAAATATCTGGAGAGAAGAAATCTGTCTTACTTTCCAGGGAGAGATGCTCTTCTGTAAAGGCATCAGACTGGCCACATAACGCTCCTGCAATAATATTAACATTATTATTATATTAAATCTTCAGTTTACTGTTCATTACAGCATGCATTTATCAGGTATTCAAGATATATTCAGAATAACAGATATATTTTACCATTTATATATTATTGCATTATTTTTTTTGACTTTCAGTTTACATTTTAAAAAATTTGTCATGTGCTTCTTTATCATTTTTATGCGGTTTTAAATATTTCTATATAGTTTAATTTCTATTTCAAGTTTATTTTTTATTAATTTTAGCATTTATTTCATATAGTTGCGAAGGCAGCATTACTAAATTTTGTTAACGCTTTAAAAAAAAAAAAGTATGCAATATTTATGTTTTATTTTATTTCGGCTTTATTTCAAATCAACAATAGCAATCTGAACAGTTTTAGTTCATGTACATGTAAACGGCGTCGTGTGATTGATTTTGCATGCAAAGAAACGTTCCTACCAGTGGTATGATGAAACTCTGCGTGAGCTCCAGGAAATATCGACGCAGAATTGCATTCTGGGCCGCTGAGGGGCGCTTCTGCTGGACTCCCTGATGTTAACCGCACAAACACTGAATTAATAGATGCGCTTGAATGTTTTAGCAGTGATGTAGTAGACTAGAGAGACACTCACCTTCTGCAGCTGCTTGATAATGTCCTCGTCTTTGTTCAGGAAGGGTTTATATGCAGTGTAGACACCTGAGAGCAGACGCAGAGACCCTCACATACTCCTCACAGAAACATTTCTTTATCTGCTTTTACTAGATCTGATTGACTGATTGAACACGAAACTGAAGGAGTTCATTTGAAGCCTCACCAGGTTTTGAGTCCAACGTCTTCAGATTTTTTAGCTTCTTCACTTTCATTTGTTTGGCCATCTCACCTTTAAAAAGATAAAGAACAAAGTCACACATCACTGTCTCATTCCACATGCAGTTAGATGATAGTTGAAGTCAGAACCTGCTTGCTTCATGTCTCCGATCCGGATGATGTGAGGCCAGTGCTGCAGTGTTTTGGCAAAAAATGGGTTTGTAACTCCCAGGATGACCGAAGGCCTGCAGAAAAACACAACGCACGGTTAAGAGAGAGCCACTTCCTGTCTGAACTCCAGAAATATCCTCCTCCATCGATCTGAGCGCAGAACAGCATCTCATCCGTCATACCATCACTAATCATGACACTGATTGAATTACATACAGTGTTTGTATTTTATATATATATATATATATATATATATATATATATATATATATAGTGCTATCATATTATTAATCACATCCAAAATAATTTTAAAAATTGTTTGCAATATATGCATGTGTACAGTGTATATTTATTATGCATATATAAATACACACATACACAGTATATATTTTGAGAATTTTATATGCATGTAAATTTATATATTTATATTCTTCCTACACATATATATATATATATATATATAAATAGATATATAGAAAAACCTCAGTCATCCAATTTCTTTTTCACACATGGTTTACTTACGGAGCTTGTGTTCGAGTGGTGTATTCCTTAAACTCACTGTCGTGAATGGTGAAGTACGGCCGGAAATCACTGCTGTAGCGCAGAGGAGAGATACAGCTGCACAGAGACAGAGACAGAGACAGAGTCAGAGAGGGCTCTAGAAGTCAGCATCTGCTCTTTTATTGGTCAAGAATATTTGTGTGGCCTCTGGAGTCTCTATATCACACACATCACGTGACTTCAGACTCATCTAGCTGGCTTCTTCAAGGTCGACTACAGCGTGTGACTCTGGAAACATTCAGCTTCCAGAAACTCCAGAAAACACTGCTCTGCTGTTCATCACTGCACTACACCCTGTGCTTGGACGCTCACCGAATCTGGACTTTTTAGCACAATTTCTGAGGGATACATATCTAGAATTCTTTGGAGTAGATTTTAAATAATAGAATTGCATTAAAATGCAATATACTCCTATTATCAGCTGACAGCATTATCCAATCTCTCAAATTTAAAACACACAAAGAAAGAACTGATGAAGGACGGTTGTTTGACTCCTGTGCACGTCTAGACTTCACTCGTCACCAATATGCATTTCTAAAAACATTTCATGTGCAATCACAGAGAAACATTATGTTGATCATATAAAAGAGATTATTTTTAATGCAGAGTAGCAAACATTCAGTGTCATATCAAATGCTAGACAGCTGCAGGCATACAGAGATGTGACTGGTTATTTTAGTGTTATTTTAGTATTAATAATATACTATTTTGTTTAGTTTCTTATTTTATTTTATTAATATTTAGATAATTTTATATGCATACGTGTTGTTTAATTTTGGTATAATGTAATTTATAATATAATTCAGTTTCAGTTTTGTCATTTTTTCTTTTTATTCTTTCATTTTATTATAATTTATAATATAATTTTATTATATTTTTAAACTATTTTTAAATTTTAGTGCATCAATTTAAACTAAATTAAAATGAGTTCAACAACTTTTCTTCTTATTTTTTAAATTTCAGTAAAATTTTATTTCAACAAAATATTTTTTATGATGTTACTTCTATAGAATGATCTTACTTATTCCATTAATTATCAATAGTGATTATTTATTCAAAATGTAAGTGCTGTTTTACAAATGCCAGCAAGAAGAGGCCACACATGACAGAGATTTGAACAGTTACAAGAGGTAAAATCACTATAACACCACCTCTCATGGTTTACATGGCTTACTATTTTATTATTAATATTATTATTATTTGGCGTACCTGACCAGTGCCAACACAGTGTCTGAAGATTCTGCCGGTGAAGGAGCCATAACCACCAACGCTTCACCGAGCAACACGAGCTCCCATAACATCTGAATATGAAAAAACACTGGATGGAAACACCTGCAACATAACAAACAATGAAAACATTATGGAAAATGGAAATGAAAAGGTTTTTTTTTTTTTTTTACACCAAAATAAGTGAAATTTGGAGGAAATTTGGAGTCGTAGTAAACAATTTATGATCAATACACTAAAGTTCAAAAGTTTGATATGGAAATGCATGCTTTTATATGCATTAAATCGATCAAACAAATAAATAATAAATAGGAGCAAATAAATGTTGCTCTTTTGAATTTTATAATCATCAAATAATCCTAATAAACAAAAGGTATCATAATATCCACAAAATATGAAGCAGCACAACTGTTTATTTAACTATAGATTATAATTTCTTGATTATAATCAGAAATGTAAATCAGTAAATCAGCATATTATTCTGATTTCTGAAGATAATGTGACACTGAAGACTGGAGTAATGATGCTGAAAATTCAGCTGCGCATCACAGAAATAAATTATATTTCAAAACTTATTCTCATAGAAAAGACTCCTATTAAATCCTAAAACTTCTTCCACAATATTGCTGTTTTTTTATTAAATAAATGCAGCAGCCTTGGTGAGCAGAAGAGACTTCTAGTGCACGTGAAAAACTTGCACTTCTCTCAGCCACCAACAGGAGGCTCCAGAGGACAAGCAATGAACAAACACAGACCAAATATGACTCCTAGTACAATATGTACCAGTCACACAAGCACACAATAAACATGCTTTACCTGAAGAGATCCACTTCATGGACGGTGGGCAGAATGATGGACACCAGACTGTCGCTCTGTGAATAAAAGATTCGATTCATCACATGAGAGCAAACTGATGTGACCCCAGTGAACATAACACAACACATCAGAAGTAGGAGATTCATACCGGCGCGGACTGGACGAGCTGAGACGTTCCAGGCTTGTCGTAACACGTGGGGATGCGCAGCTGAGGAGAGCAGAAAGATATTCACACACTGAGCTGATGTCTTACAGAGAAAGAAAAGAGCAGTTTACCTTCATGACCACACCCATGATGGGGAGCGCGAGGATCTTCCCCGGACACGGCGTGGGCCAGCGGTCAATGTCATTACACGCTTTACACAAAAAAAAAAACATTCAAGTGTCTGCTAAATGACAAGGTGACATCATCAATCCAATATCATCGATGCACAGATTTCCGCAAAAAATAAAAAAAAACAAGATTAGGCAACATTATATACAGAACGTACACATTTTATATTGGAGGAATGTTGCAATGCAGTAACTATGATATTCTGAGCTCTGTTACATGTTACAAGTTATTATGCAGTAGCTGTGTGGTATTCTGAGTTGTTGTTACATGTTGCTACGCAGTTGGCAAGGTGTTACACAGTTGCTAGGGAAGAGTGAGTCAACGTTGCATGTTGCTACGCAGCTGCTAAGGTGTTTCGCAGTTACTAAGGTGTACAGAGTTGTTGCTGCATGTTGCTACGCAGCTGGCAGGGTGTTACGCAGTTGCTAAGGAGCTGTGAGACATTGTTGCATGTTGCTATGCAGTTGCTAAAGTGTTCTGAGTTGTTTTTATGTTGCTATGCAGTTGCTGAGCGGTTCCGATTTGTTGTTGTTATGGTTATTAAGGTGTTCTGAGTTATTGTTGAACATTTATATGCAGTTGCTAAGTAGTTCTGAATTGTTTGTTGCCATGTGGTTGCAAAGGTGTTCAGATTTGTTGTTACAAGTTGTTGTGGTTACTAAGGTGTTCTGAGTTGTTGCACGTTGCTATGCATTTGCTAAGGAGTTCTGAGTTGTTTGTTGCTATGTGGTTGCTAAGGTGTTCTGAGTTTGTTGCTATGTGGTTGCTAAGGTGTTCCACATTGTTATATGTTGCTATGCAGTTACTAAGATATTCAGAGGTTGTTGTTGCATGTTGCTATGTTGCTATAACTTAGTAGTTCTGAGTTGTTTGTTGCCATGCGGTTGCTAAGGGGTTCCGATTTGTTGTTACAAGTTGTTGTGGTTTCTAAGGTGTTCTGAGTTGTTGCACGTTGCTATGCAGTTGCTAAGGAGTTCTGAGTTGTTTGTTGCTATGTGGTTGCTAAGGTGTTCTGAGTTTGTTGCTATGTGGTTGCTAAGGTGTTCCACATTGTTGTATGTTGCTATGCAGTTACTAAGATATTCAGAGGTTGTTGTTGCATGTTGCTATGTTGCTATAACTTAGTAGTTCTGAGTTGTTTGTTGCCATGCGGTTGCTAAGGGGTTCCGATTTGTTGTTACAAGTTGTTGTGGTTTCTAAGGTGTTCTGAGTTGTTGCACGTTGCTATGCAGTTGCTAAGGAGTTCTGAGTTGTTTGTTGCTATGTGGTTGCTAAGGTGTTCTGAGTTTGTTGCTATGTGGTTGCTAAGGTGTTCCACATTGTTGTATTTTGCTATGCAGTTACTAAGATATTCAGAGGTTGTTGTTGCATGTTGCTATAACTTAGTAGTTCTGAGTTGTTTGTTGCCATGCGGTTGCTAAGGGGTTCCGATTTGTTGTTACAAGTTGTTGTGGTTTCTAAGGTGTTCTGAGTTGTTGTTAGTTTCTATGCAGTTGCTAAGGTGTTCCACATTGTTGTTTGTTTATATGCTGTATGCAGTTGCCAAGGTGGTTTTCTGTGTGTTGCTATGCAGTTGCTAGGTGCATGACATTCTGGTGCCAAGATATGGCGGGGAAGACAGTGTTGTTTGTGGTTGCCAGAGTTTATTAGAAAAGTAAACTGAATGTTCCTAACCTTAAACGTGAGCCACTGTAGTAATGAAGGCTGCTTTAGCAAAAACACTTCAAATTGTTACCACCATAACTGTTGGTTTTACAGTCTGCAGTCCATGATTTCAGGACTCACCGGCCTCTAAACACGGCTCCTGTTTCTCAAAGTATTCTGGGGCAATCAGCTTCAGCAAAGAGTGGAAAAAGGTCACGTAGGGCAGCTTGCTGATGAGGACCAGAGACTGGAGGAGAGAAACACACACACATGCATACACGATGAGAGAAATGTCACAAAGCTCAAAAATCTTCCCGAGATCCAGGCCAAAACAACAGATCTCTTAAAGGAATAATTCGGCTATGATGTTCCATAGCACAAAAAATTGCTACTATGCAGTACCTTCACTATTGTATGTATTCGAATATGGTGCATTAAGTACCTTTATGACACATTAATGGTGAATTTTTTAATTTCAGGAGCTTGGCAGCCCCCAAATTGTTGCCCTATGTATTTTTTACTGAGTATCACATTTGATACATGGCTTATATGGTATGATATAAGTGAGAATATAGAGGAAATCAGTACAGCAAAAATATGCAATTCAGTGCAGATGCTGATATTTATAATGGCCAAAGATTGATGAAATTCTAATGCTTGTATTGTAAATCAGTGGGACTACTTTCATAAAATTATATAAATATCAGTATATCATTCTATATCTAACACTAGTGCTGGGTGGTTTGACCAAAAATGTATATACCTTTTTTTTTTTTTTTTTTTTTTAATTATACTGGTTTTCCGGTGACTGTTTTTATTTTTCATGCATAATCATGTGTACAATGAATTTTCTGCTAGTTGATATTCCAAGACGTGCTTGCGGCTGAGGTGCTGGAGCAAATTGCTCGTCTTGCCGCCTTTGGCGACAATTTTAGCACGACAGCACTTGCATAAAATGGATATTATATATGCATAATCTGCCTGCAGTGCATATGAGGTCCGCAGCACGGACTCATTGTGCTTTCACACAGGACGTGTTTGCAGTCCGCTACTTATCCGCGTCTGTGTAGTCAACAAACACAACATTTGTTCATTGTTTTGGTTTCATATCATGTATCATTTTTTCAGCATTGTAAGTCTTTTATCACAGAACAGTAACAATCTTTCGTATAGACATTAGTTTAAACTCAATAAATAATTATTCATGCATTTTACTTCTAGGTTTGTATAATAAGCTGCTCAAGAAAGCGGCAAAACATTTAAACACAATAATTATTCTACTTTTCTTGTTAAAATATTTAAAATCAAAACACCACAGACAGAAACAGTCTCGTGCATTTTGCATTTAAATCTTTATCACAAGCAATCCCACGGGTTGAGTTGTTAAATACACCGGTATGGCGGTATATTAAAAAATAAAATTGTAACGAAAACATACACCGGTTTTCGGTATGAACCGGTTTACCGCCCAGAACTATCTAACACTGTATGCTTTAGCTGGTGATATTTAAATGTTTAGTTTTATGATTAAAATGAAATGCAATTCAATGAATAAAGATTGCATGCAACAAGTTTTTAAAAAAGTTTTGATCATGCTGGTTATTCGAATTTTGAGCATCAAATATTCGTATAGGCTTCATAGGGTTAATGACCACGTTTACATTTTTCATGTTTGCTCAAATGCATATGAAGCCAGTAGGGAGTGGTAAGGATCTAGAGTAAGCACTGCTTCTGTTAGTAAAGAAAACAAGCTGGGTTGTGTCCGTTCATGTCACTAACAACAACGTTTTATTGAAGCGCTGTGCATCCCCTCAAGAATTGCATAAGACCTGCAGAGGAACAAAAGCCCCAGAAAGCTCCGGTGTCATAGGTGTCGAAATAATCACAGTCTTCAAAAATAACGAGAATTAAAGGCTCCCGAAAAGTTCCAGATCTCCGCCTCTATTTTTAGGGTGTGAACAAGGTTTGCGGGTGATAGATCAGACTCACACTTCTGTTGCGGTGATGTTGGGACTTGTTCAGTACTGCGCTTCATCTTGGCTGGGGGCATTTTCAGTTTTAATGTGGGAACCAAAACAAAGCTAAAAAACGTTTAAAGCTCTTTTCTGTCTAAAAACTACACTGGACTTTGCTCAAATCACTACAACACACCACTCGACCATTTAGAGAAGAGGACAGGAACATAATGTGGAAATACTCTCACATTTAAAAACAAGAGTGAATCCTCTAAATTATCATTTTGTGTGTTTATGGAACAAAACTTGCGCCAGTCATGATTTTTGACCAAATTAAGATTAAAGTGATAAGTTATGTTCAGTTATTTTAACCTCACCACCATTGACTGTTTTGTTTATGTTTGGGAAAGCTGCTTTGAAGGGCATGCTTTTGAAGTGTTGCCATGTTCATTTATTATAAGCGCCTTTGGGTTTATTGACTGAGCTCGGCTTATAAAACAATCCGGTTCATAGAGTTAATAAAGTAAGCAGGAGCAGGTCACAATAATTAGTTCTTATTTTCAATATTTAGCTGTTTAGCTTATGTGCTTGTTTGTATTTTCTGGCAAGATCTGGCAACGCTGAATCGAGCTGTACCTAGTTCCCGCCTACAAAACAGAGACACGAACCTGATATGTATTTAAATACTGTATGTCATAAGGGATAGTTCACCCAAAAATGAAAATTTGCTGTTAATGTTTTCACCCTCAGGCCTTTTAAGATTCTTCAGCAGAACAGTATAAAAACCTTTGTCATTTACGATTCATGAAATGCAAGTAATTGGCTACAGCCAAAAAAAAAAGCTTATACAGGTAAGACAAAATTAACACCCACAATATATTAAGGTCTTATGAAGTGAAACAATCAGTCTGTGCAAGAAAAAGTTTGTTCATGTAAAAAGCCAACCACGGTTTAAGAAAAAAAAAATTTTCTATATGACGGAAGTCAATGCGGACCAACATCTTCAAAATATATTATTTTGTGTTCAGCAGAAAAAAAGAAAAAATTCATTTAAATTCATCTTATAATAAAATTTAATTCAACAAATAATGGCAGAATAGTCATTTTAGGGTGAACTTTCCCTTTAAGCAACCAAATTTAACAGCATTTTGCATGCAGCCAACATTGTAGAAGTTATAATATGCACTAAAGGGTCAGGAATTAGCTCTTGGGTGGATAAGACTTCCCTGGAAACGCCAGAAGCGTCCTGCATGTTAAAACAAATACCACTTTAAATACATCAGCTGTCCGATCAATATGAGACTTCAGGTGCATGTGAGAAATAAATCGTCATAGTCGTACCTTCTGAAAGTAGCCTCTCTTGAGCGACTTGTCTCGCACCTGTCTGAAGTACACATACCCGTAGTAATAGCCCTGATCTCTCTGAGGAAAGAGGAAAACAAGCACATTTCATATTAGTAATAGCAGAAGTATTTCAGATAAGGGCAGGTTCTGCTTCATTAACAGGATCGGTTATGATTTATAGGTTGATGTCGACGTCCTCAGCACTGACCTTGAGACAGACCGGTGCATCCCGGTCGAAGTGGTTGAGGAAACATCCGAGTGACGACTTCCTGTCTGCGGCCTGCCGGAAACGGAAGCAGAACTGTGTGTCCCCGAGACAACCTGTGAGCAGAGACACGACGGTCAGGTTTATCTGCAAAACTAGCAGCTTGAATCAAGGCCATTTTCTGATGTGCTTGTTTTTTCTAAAACAAACGTGACTTCTGCCACAATATTTAGGCTGCCAAATCAGTCCAAACCTCTGGGAAATAAAGGCCATGGTACCAAACTTAAAAACAGAAAATAAAGTTTAAATCACAGTAATATCAGCTAAACCACACTTGAAATCACTTTTTTGAAGGCACTTTTGTTGTGAGAGTATTAATTGTGGGGACAATGACATAAATTTTCTTTTCGATTACCACAAATATTTCCAATATACCAAAAAATGTATTACATTTAAAATGTGTAACATTTGTATTTACATTTTTGTTTTTCCACAACACAAAAATAACACTAAAAACCTACTGGAAACCAACACATTTAAAAACAACAACAACAAATAAACAATAATAGAAAATAATAGAAAAGGTCAAGTTTGAAATCACTATGAATAATAACAAAGAGTTCAATTTATTTTAAAAAAATCAAAATTAATCAAAACAAATACAAAATAAATAATAGCATATAAAATACATGATTAATAACGTAATATAATATAACTCAGTGAATCGCGCAGTGAATAAAAGCTTCAGGTGTAAAAGAAATACAAAATAGTTACACGTATTATATTATTAATAATACAATTAAATATAATAATTTAAACTATCAGTAAATCACAGAACACCAACCTTCAGATGTAAAAAATAAATTAAAAAAATAAACAAAAATAAAATGCATTATATAATTAATAATTAAACAAAATATTAACTCAGTAAATCGCTATAAATAACACAAAGCTTCAGACCTCAAATAATAAATAAATACAATTATGATAAAATAAAATAATATTATAATTATTAAAAATGTAATGTATATATGACACCCACAAAAAATTGGACACAGATGGAAAATCCATAAATTAAGTAAGTATTTTGTGATTATTCCTCCATCACTTGTGAAGTCTTCAGGACGAGCGACTGATCCAGTTCAGACCAGCACAGCCGTGTTTGTGTGTTTGTCTCTATTTGAGTGCTGTGTGTGGGCCACAGGAACGAGGAAGGTGGTTTGTGTGAGTGTGAAACCGGATTACTGGCTCTATCTATGGGCTGTGAATGATGGATTAGCTCATGCTCTCAGTTAACCCTTTCCTCAACACCACAGGAGTCTATAAAAAGCAGCGTTTACACAACAGGCTATTCCTGCTGAATGAACATCCTTCAGATACATGCTCGTTACATCCTGTATCTAGAAAACCATTTCAATAATCAAACACAATCATTTAATAATTACGCTTTAATCAATAACTAAGGCTACATGCAAGATCATGGACAACATTAAAGACTGATGAATAGTAGGTTTCAGTTTTTTTTACATAGATACACATACTTCTATTCACACTTTTTTTTTATATATCAGGTCTATCCAGAAATGTACGGCATAAAGAAAATTATAGTGCAGAATGGCTCGTTCAAAAATATAATTTTTATCAAAGAACACTGAAAACAGAAAAATATATAGGCTACGTTTGACCAATTAAGGCTATTATAGTTAACTAAAATTAAAACAAACAAAAATAGTGACGTAAAATAAAATATGCATTAAATAAAATACGGAAAACATTTAATTTCAACTAGTTACAACAACATTTCTCATTTTAAATCTGTTTAACTTTATGTACTAAAATAATTAAAATGAGAAATTGAAAAAAAAAATATATATATATATATAAAGTACATATATATATAGTACACTAAAACAAGCTAAAATTTAAATGAAAATGAAAACTGAAGAGAAAATTAAAAATGAATGAAAGCCAAAGACAGAAATAAAAATTCAAAATATTAATAAAATTATATTAGTATGTCAATGCAGCTAAAATAACAATATGACAATTATTTTATTACAGTGTGACATTTTTATACTTTTCAAAAATATCAGTTCTTCTTCTAAAAAAAATAAGAATGCACATTTTCTTTAAATTACAAAACAGTCACACTTGTGATAACATTTGAAATACTGCTATTGACAATTTTACAAATGATTCATAACTGAAGTATTAATATTCCCACCACAAGCTCCAGTTGAATGCACTTGCAGCTTTCTACACTGCAAAAATATTTCATGAAGTGATTGATTTTTGGAGTACACTTTACAAGAAAACACCATTTCAAAATGTCAAGTTTAATGTGTTACATTTTTGTAATTATCTGTGAACTTTACCAGCAATATTTGAGAGAGAATTGTTTCAATACAGTGCACTTCTTACATGAACTCCCAGCCATCTTTCTGAGTGAGACGCTCACAGATTTAATGAAAACAACTGAAACAAATGCGCAGTTGGCGAATTGCATGTAATGTGTCACAACAGACGCACTTCTTCACATCACATGGGGCGGCAGGAACTCTGTTGCCACAGCAACCCGCATGCTTTTCCCGCCCTGAGTGGGTCGCCTCACCCACAGCATGCGAGAGAAGACACTAACACACACCACAAATATCCATACGCACAGCCTGACCCGCAGACGCCAGCATCCAGACCTCCACAAGGAAAACAGCTCCGGAAACTGATGTCAGAGATAAGAGGCTTCTCAAAACAGCACATGACGATAGCTCGGGCCAATCAATGCAGCAAGGAATCATGGGATACCGGTTGTCCTCTAGTTTGGTTTGGTTAGCAGGTTACATCTGGATTTTTCTATTTTACATCTGTCATACAGACATTTACAACAGGATATCCTGTGGGCGCCGAATGTCTCATCTAAGTGTATTAAGCCCAAAAATGTAAATCAAATGAATAAAAATCAATGCAATACTGTGACTTTACGGAGGTTAATGGATGCCATTAGGTGTGTTACACTTAAAATATTATATAATAATAAGTGAGGAAGTGGGGAAGTCGTGGACTAATGGTTAGAGGGTTGGACTCCCAATCGAAGGGTTGTGGGTTCTAGTCTCGGGCCGGATGGAATTGTGGGTGGGGGGAGTGCATGAACAGCTCTCTCTCCACCTTCAATACCACGACTTAGGTGCCCTTGAGCAAGGCATCTAACCCCCAACTGCTCCCCGGGCGCCGAAGCATAAATGGGTGCCCACTGCTCCGGATGTGTGCTCACAGTGTGTGTGTGTGTGTTCACTGCTCTGTGTGTGTGCATTTCGGATGGGTTAAATGCAGAGCACAAATTCTGAGTATGGGTCACCATACTTGGCTGAATGTCACTTCACTTCACTCACTTCACTTCACTTAATGCAATTTATAATAATAATAATATAATACAATTTAGAGTAGCAGTTTACCATTTTAATATATTATCAAAATGTAATTTATTTCTGTAATGCAGAGCTGAATTTTCAGCATCATTACTTCAAGCATCAGTGTCACATGACACATAACTTTTATTATTTATTATTTTAATATTTATTATTTTTATCCATGTTGAAAAACATATATATATATATATATATTTTTTTTATGGAATCCATGATACATTTAATATTGAAATATTTACTGTCATTTTTAATCAATTTTCAATTTATTGTTTCATATAAATAAAAAAAAAAAAAAAAAAACAGTAAAATAGGTTCCTTCAACATTCAGTGTAAGATATATATAAATTATATATATATATATATATATAAATTATATAAATTAAACAACAAACTTATTCTGACCGGTACTTATTTTATATAAAGAAATTGTTTATTTTAATATATTATATTTAAATGATTAAAAACTTCCCGCTGACAAATGGGAAAAAAACTTAAAAGACAGCGGCAACAATTTGTAAAGAGCTAAAAATACAATTAATTAGCATTTTTAGACTTCACTGTGATCCTTAAATAGGGTTTTTAAATGTAATTTAATGATTCTTGTTCTAAAAAAGATAGATATGTATATGAACAATTGTTATATGAACACTAAATGCTGTTTTCTCTGTAAATAATTGTTAAAAAGTATGACAGCCATTATTTTTGCACTGAAAATAAATGTTTTGAATAGGACACATTCCAGTTTATACATACATATATGTATATTTATGTTTATGATAAGATGGCTTTACTAGTTTATATAATATGATGCAATAAGACACCTGTAGGACAGTGTATTGTATTGTAGGAGAGCTGAAGTGAGTTGAATGATGGGATCGGATGTCTGCTCATACATCAGGTTCTCCAGTTTCAGAAAGATGAACAGGATCAATATCACACCAGGAGATTCACTAGAATAAGAGCGTCTGCGTATTTACAACGTCATTAAGAGGACTGTCCTGTAATCTTCAAATCCTGCTCCTCCTCGTTTGTAGCGCGTCGCTATTAATAACCCGAGTTTATTACAAACTAAAGTAACACGCCGAGCTGAATCTGTGAGGATCAGAGATGCCACTTTCATCACAGCTGATACTGTTGAAAACAACCCCGACTGCTCGGTTTACAGATTTGATGAACGCTGAAGACTAAGCAAAGCTGTTAACGTCAAATGCAAAACATTCAAATTAATCTGCTTTATGAAAAAGAAAAATAATAATGATGCTTCTCCTTGTTTCACATCAAAATCCAGCCACATATTTGTTTACAATTGTAAACAGTGCTTGGTCTGTGCAGATTTCTCTCCTGATTCAGACCAGACAACTTTAAAAATGTTAAAATGCCTTAATGATAGATTTGTTTCTTGCAAACACACAGCTTTTTGCTTCACAAGATATTAACTGATGGACTGGAGTGGTTGTGGATTACTGTGGTGTTTTATCAGCTGTTTAGACTCTCATTCTGACGGCACCCATTCACTGCAGAGCATCCATTGATGAGACACTGATGCAATGATACATTTCTCAAAATATGTTCCCAAGAAGAAACAAACTCACATGATACATTTACATCAGAACACATGGTTACAAAGCAACTACAAGTGTGCAGTCACAGATATTGACCTTCTCAGTCAGTAATGGTGCATTAATATCTCTAATGCAGAAGAGTCAGAGATGCTACGCATTTCTTTCTGAATGTGCATGTGCGGTTTCTGCTAGAGGGAGATGTCAAACTCTCATTCCACACACATTAACGGGTCATAGAACTCATTCAGATGAATTACAATGCTCTTAATCAAACCTTAACTGCAGGAAAATACACTACGACTGCGCTGCTTAATCACAACACAGACATTTTGAGCACTAATAATACTCATGTTCAATATAGAAAGTGATCACATTTTACGTCAGGCTTCATAAACACATTAAACATAATCAATCTGAAAAATGCTTCTGACATGGTCACCGAATAAACTTACTCTCCGTTAGCTTTCAGCTTACCGTATGATCTAAGACTAGACCTTTAAGAGTCAAAAATGGTAAAAGTTTAGGCTATGTAGGTTTAAATCTGCAGCCGATAAACATCTGTGGCTGTGCATTCAACTGTTTATTATTTACAACAGATATTGGAAGAACCTTAAAAACATCTGTAATGAGGAAATGCAGTTTACCTGAATTGGAGTCGGGGAATGACAGATAGCATATACTTGTTTTCTGAAATGAGAAAAACAAAAAAACACTAAATACCTTAAAACTGACCAGCTCAATCTATGGTTGAAACTAGCAGGATAATGTAAAACAACAGTTACCTCTTTTTCAGTGAGTTTGGAGTGGTGCGGGTAAATCACCTGAAGCGAAAAACAAAAACAAAAGATGCACTTTTTTTTTTTTTTTGCATTCCACAATCAAAGCCATGAATGAAAATATTTTTATGCACAAATATTTCATAGCTACTGAAAGCTTTCAGACATATTGATCACAACACAAAGGATCAGACACAGTAACAATAAAATAAAAATAAGCAAAATCATAAAAAAAATGCAATAAAATAACTAGGACATATGAGTTCCCATCTAGCCGGATTTGTGTGTGTATAAATATACATATACATAAATATACATACATATTTATATATAAGTACATATAATAATATATATTATTTTTGATGACTCAACTACTTTTGTTAGCCACTGACGCTAGCAGGTTTCCGTTGACTTCCACACAGTTAGCCACCTAGCTAGCAGTCCAACTCACAGATGAAAACTAAACAGACACTTCGATCTATATTTGTACTAATATGACAATCTGCTGTAACGTTACCTCCACAGCTTGACCGAGCTCCAGATCGAAGCCGACCACACAGATACAGTGCAGCCAGGAGGAGAAGCGGTCCCACGGCAGCAGTAGCGGCTCCTCTACCGCTGGAGGCCCATCGACGGGCATCTCCTCCGCCGGAGACACTCTCAGAGTATCTTCCGGCTCCTCGAGCTGTTCTTCCAGTACTTCAGAGCCCTGAAAGGCCATGGCGATACCCTCCGTTCGGTCCAGGGGTGATCGGACTCGGTTTATTGGTGAAAGCAGGAGGAACTTGAGCTGTACAAACGCGTCCAGGGAGAAAGGGGCGGGGCTTGCGTCAACAGCGTGCTTGCGTCATAAGCGAAGTCAAGATTTTTACGGGAGCGCGCACGCAAAAACGGTGTCTCATTACTAGGTTGATGAGTTCGTTTTTTATCTTTTACTGTCTATGGTTTTTATAAAGTCTGTGTCTATGGTTCGGATGGTAGAAATGTATGTATTTTATGCTTTCTTTTTCAGAATGACATTTTGTAATGTAAAGAACAATAGGCTGCTACACTATTCAATTATATATTTTATTACAAAAATGCCATATATATATATATATATATATATATATTATATATATATATATATATATATATATATATATATATATATATATATATATATATATATATATATATATAGCAACCCCCAAGGCTAATTGTTTAGTGTAATTTGGCCAATAAACATAAATTATGACTATAGTATAGAATGAGAAAAACTTATAATGCTTTTCAAATTCATCTTTGCATGATTAAGTTTAATGTCATTTATTTAATCTGATATTAAAATTCTTAGGTCAAATGTGGTTTTGTTTTATCTCAGGACTATTGTAGTTGTAAATTTCTGTGGCACACTTGTTAAAAATAATAACATAGTAGGATCTGTTGTCTATTTTCAATCAAATGAACAGAGCGGAATGGAGCTCATAGTGGCCTAGCACTGAACGTTTAGCTGCCACTGAACCACACCATTGTTTGCATGTTCCAACAGTGATCACTTAATTACTTCTTATGCGTCATATTAAGAACCAAGACAAAGCAATTGGATTATCTTGAGCAAGACATTAGAGTCAAATCAACACACTCCATTTGGTATGACAGATGTTCAGTGTAATTTAGTCCACAGTCTCCAAGTCCAAACAGAGGGACAGGGGGTGGAGTTAGCTTTGAAACCTTCTCCTAATTTCTTTAATTTCATTTAATTTAATTTCATTGAAACAAAAACTTTCCAGGGATTATTTTTAACTCCATAAACATCTTGTATGTTTACCGGGAGCCTAGAAGTACCTTCCAAAGGCTTTGATTTTGCCAATATGCATTTGTTTTGTGTTTTCTCAGTTTGCTAAGTGAGCTGTTTGGTCAATGAATATTAAGTAAACTCTTCATGTTTGTAATCTTTAGGTGCTCAATGGACTTTTTAAATGAATAAATTGGACCAGATAGTGAAGGAACTCCTTCAGATCAGTGCTGATTTTAAAAGGCAATCCAGCAAGCACCTCATGAATATGGTTTAGAAATTACCATATATTCATAAAGGCTGGGATCATTATAAGATCATAATATGTAGATACAAATGTGAGAATAATAAAAAAGTTTAAACAAACAAACAAACATGGAAACAAATAAATCAATGAAAAGTAAAGACACAACAAAGCAGATTAAACATAATAAAATGTAAAAATATATTTTTTAACACTTTATTTGCAGTTGTTCTTGTTACACATTGCATGCATTAAGTATTTTAAATAACAATAAATTATGCATAATTATGTGCATGTAACCCTAAACCAAACCCTAATCCTAGCCCAAATCTACATGTAGTTAATTAATATTATTCAGTACTTATGTATAATTACACTGTAACAAGGACACCTTCAAATAAAGTGTAACCTATTTTTTTATAAATACATTTAAATAAAGTGAAAAAAGTACTACAAAAATTAATACAGGACTGAATTTAAATACAAATTAATTGTGTTCGTTTTACCAAGTCATTTATTCGATTATTTAAAGTGAAGTGAAAACGTAAAAGTTTAATTTCATATGTATTTATTTGAATATTTATTTTTTGTCTTACTTATTTAAAAAAAATAAAATAAAAAATTGTCCACACATTGGTCACGCCCTCATTAGCGCGTCACGACGGAGTCCCCGCCCCTTTCTCAGTGGTGCGCGAGCCCCGCGGCGGTTTGTGGCCGGTGTGTGTGTTCGTGTGTCTGTGTGTATCTCTTTAGGAGGGCGACTTACTTCCAATTATCCTCTCGCACACAACGATTTTTCCTCCCGTTTTCAGCGTCCGCGGGAGCGGAGACCTCCACGGATTAGACCAGGACCGTGTGACGGACTTTATTCGTTTGCGAGTTTCTTTTCTGGGGAAATGAATCGTGTCCCTCAGCGAGCTAAGCTAGGTATCGAGCTCCCGAGCTAATACTGGATTTGCGCGAATTCTCTGCGCACGAAAGTTGCACAGACGAAAGAATAACTTCTTCCTCCTGGATAAATTCACCCGGAATTATTTCTAAAGTATCTTTCAGTCCGAGAGGCTTGATAAATAGAAGATAAAGGCCACCGTTAGTTACCTCAGCGAAGCTAACGCGCTAATATGAAGTTAGCCAGCTCTCGCTCTGGTACGCTAGAAAGCGCCCTCCGCGGGGGCGGTTTATAAAGCTTACATGAATTGTGACAGTTTAAAGCTTGTAAATGTCGGGTTGATTAGGTCTTTGCTCTTTTGTTTTCATAGTAAAAGGCTGATCAGTCTTGGGGAGTGGTGGGTTGATGATCTGTCCTGCATACTTGCATACCAAACCCACTCACGTTAATAATCCTAGTTATGGTTTAACATTTGCATTAGTGCGTTTTGTATATAGAAGTCATTGACAGAAACGCATGCCTAACGTCTTATTTTTTTGGGGGAAGTATAGATTAGTTAGTCCAACAGATTAACTACTAGTATATTAGATTTATTGGCTTGTGTTTTGGTCAGGCCTATGGTTGTGAAGGGGGATGAAGATGAATTGTGTTGGGAACGAGGTGTAGCTGCTCAAGTTGTGGACTGTCAAATAAAAATAAACAATTTTTGTATGGAATTGGGCAGCTGGGTTGGCATCATGGGGGTCTCGCAAGGGGGCATGAAGAAGTCATCTACATAGTGTCTAACTACAATCATTTTGACGTTATGTAGTCAGCAGGAGAGCCTTGTCTAGAGTTTTTCATTAAAAAGATAATTAATTAAAAAGATTGGAGAATTGGAGCAAGAAAGTGGCCAGTCTGGATCAAGAAGCCCTGTCTTTCGTCTCTGGTTGGAGTAGCACTCCCAAGCCATCCTCAATGCCTTCAGCGCTGGCCGTGTTCACCTGTCGCCCGAATTCACACCCGTTTCAGGAACGTCATGTCTACCTGGATGAGCCGGTCAAGATCGGGCGCTCCGTGGCCCGGTGCCGCCCTGCCCAGAACAATGCCACCTTCGACTGCAAGGTGTTGTCCAGGAACCACGCTCTGGTTTGGTTCGACCACAAGACGGGGAAGGTAAGTCGGGTGTTGTAGCTCTTTGCAGGCAGAACAGGTCAGTTTGGCTCTTAAGTCAGCTGCTTGTTTGACATGCAGATGAAAAATGCTCCTCGAGCTGTCTTGATTCATTAGGATTTTCTGTCTACAATAGGCTTACATTCAGTGGTCCCCACCCAGAAGTATTTAGACACTAAAAGCCCCAGTTGGTAACACTTACAATAAAGTTCCATTAATATTCAATATCATTGAGGAGTACATTTGTAACGCTCTTTATTCATCTTTGTTAACATTTATAAAAATACAGCTGTTCATTTTTAGTCCATAACAGATAAAACTGTCTATTTTTGTAATATGTTAGGTAATGTTGAAATTAACTGAAAGAAGCACCAGAATTTTACTGCTCTTTTTTTAATTGTTGTTAGTTCAAAATTAATGGGGAAACCTTATTGTAACGTGTTACTTCACAATTAATGCTTGAATGCCATTGCATTAGCAAAATTATATTATGCAAAGCCAATTTTTAGTTTTTGGAACTAATTTCACTTTTTCCCAGCCGTTTTTGCTCATTGGCTCGAAATCATCTTTCTTTTTAAATTAGTATTTTTTTTTATGTAAAATGACAAACAGATAAACAAAGGACTCCATAGTCAGTAAGAAAGGTAAGATCATAGTCCTTAAGAAAATTGTATTTGTTGCATTGTATTTGAAAAATGCATGTTGTCAGTTTTATACACGAGTCCCTTGGTTGAGACATACTGACATAAAACATGCTTGTACTATATTTCATGTAAATAAATGATGCATGGTTTAAAACTTTAATGCAATGAGATTCATGCACCAGACCCAAGTGTGGCTTGTGTGTCCAGATATTTTGGGCTGCTGTGTGTGTGTGTATATATATATATATATGCTAAAATGAGCTTATAGTATTACATTGTAATGTATTTGTAAACAAAATTAATACATATAGCACACATTTCAATGCAAAAAAAAAAGAAAAATATATGTTAAAATAAAACAATCTAATTAATATTAATGGATTGTCCACCCCTCCCCTGTGATTATGGTATGGCGTGCCAAATCAAATGTCAAAGGACTTGGGCATCTCTGATCTACAGAGTGATGTTTATGTGACATTGGACAGATAAAATGTGCTTTTTTGCCATTTCACCAATCAGGCGACAGAGCATATTGACAGCAACAGATGAATTGTTCTCACATAACACTGCTGTGGTAAATCGAAGTAAAACATTGCTGTGGCATTTCTTTGCTCCATGTGTTGATGCTGAAAATGACTGCTCTTAATTCTGGTCTGGCTCGTGAAATTGGATGTCGAGGTTTTAGATGTCAGGTGTGGCTCTCATTTCACAGCATCGTGTGTGAATGAAAGTGTAAAATAATCCTGTTGAAAGCAGCAGAACATATTCCACTCACACCTATATTATCCACGAACATGCTTTTAGTGTGAGTTTTGGGTTTAATGCTAGTGATTTCTACTTTCAGATGACACATTTTGACAGTGCAAGTGCACAGAATGTATTGAGTCATAACTTGTTTTCTCCCTCAGGCAAGCTTATGGTTTTCAGTGGTTTTCTTTGGGATGTTTTGAGAGTGGTTTTTTGTGGCTCTGTCTAACATAAGGATTTCTCTATTTGTTGTTAGTACAGTTAGCATGTGTAAAGAGGTGGCGTGTAGGTGTGTTTTGCCTGTAAAGAGGAAGTATTGATGCAGTGAAGTTTTGCCATCATCACTCTGGGCGATAATTTCTCAGCTGTTGTGAAATAATTGCGGCTATGGTTGCTAACTGCAGTCATGTAGATTAAGGTGTGGTGTTTGAATTAAGGGAGTGCTGCACGCTACAAAACCAGGTGAGGTGATTAACCCTTCAGAAACAACTCAAAGAAAACTTTAATCTGGAAAATTAAAGAAGAATGATTATTTAACAGACCTTCATGTGCTAAATACAAATAAGAATGATGTTGTAAATATTTTGTAACCTCAAACCTTACTTAAACCTAGAGGAGGTATGAAGAAATTCTCATATCATGATGTCAGTTATTTTATATCACAGTCTTTGTATATATTAAAATATAGTTGTTTTTACTGAAAATATGTCCCTGGATTGTTTTATAAATTATTTAACTATGTGTTAATGTGTTTGATAATGTAGACTTCATCTCGTTTGATTTTTGATAATGCATTTTAGCTTACACCAATCATAGACTGTTGGAATCAATGTTTCTTGGTTCACTGAGATGCGGTCTTGTTTTGGTTATCTAGTTAAATTGCAGTTTCTACACTTAGTGAACAGTCATTTAATGAATGCATTCCTGCACTTAAATGCACTTGTCAATCTCAAAACTTTGCATTATATCCTATTATAAAAGAATGTCATTTCATCATCAGTATTTCAGAAGTAGTTGATTATTAACTAATATTTACTGGTACATTTTAAATACTTCTGCAGAACATGTTATTCTCCATTGCATTATAGGAAAAAATATAAATTTGCTGAACATGTCCAACTCTCTGGCTGTTCAAGATGTAGACGACTTTGTGTCTTTATCAGAAAAAAATTGGAGAAATGTAGCATGTCATCACTTGCTTACCAATAGATCCTGTGCAGTGAATAGGTGCCGTCAGATTTAGAGTAACGCAAATCTCTAGAGAGATTTTAACTTCAAGCCATTGCTTTTGGCCAAAATAGTCCATAATCCAATTTTGCCTTGTAAACAGTGATTGATTTGTGAATAATTCTCTCCTCATTCTGAAAACTGGTTTGAATGGTTTGAAGTTAGAAACTTTAAAATGATGGATTGATTTCTTTCAAACGCAGCTTTTCACTTCACAAGCCGTTAACTGATGTCCCCAAATCTGATGAAGAACAAACTCCTCTAAAACTTGGATTTTAATCTACAGCAAATGTTAACTTTTAGTTAAACTTTTCCTTTTCCTACTTAGTCTAAATTGCTTAGTTTTTATCGGCTGTTGCTTAAGACTGAAAATCTAATAACCGTCTATTTCCATCACGGGGATTGATTGTCCACGTAGGACAGTGCAGTAATGACCTGAAGAGAGTTTGCTCCTATTGGCACGGTTTCTGTCGGAAAGATGTGCCAAGATGAAGCTACCTAAACTGGGCCAGCCAATAGTTGGCATAATGTGCAATGGTGCCAATATCACCACCTGTCCACAGGCTTTGTGATGCTGTGTACTACAAATGCGGCATTGCTGAAATGGTGGCGATTGCTACTGAATGCCTGAGAATGTCGCCTGCATTTATAGACATCAATCAAAGCCTCAAGGCTGCTAATAGAGTGTCTAGATGACTGCTCTCAGACTGGAGACTGTTATTTCTTCTAATGGGTTTGGCAAAATGACACCCATGAGAATGAAGCCAAGATGCACTGTCCTGCCAGGCTCTGGGCTGTCATCTGTGCTCTAGTTAAACCAGTTTTTAATTAATGGGGTTCACTTCTCATTATGTTTTCCTTCAGGATTTGAGTTGGTGAATGCACAGGTTTGCTTTGATCTACTTGTATTGTGTTGCATTAAATTTCATGATGTTTGTAAGCTCTAGTGTTGCCCTGTACCCTAAGGTCATCCAAGTAGTAGATGAGTTTGTTTCTTCATCATATTTGAAGAAATGTAGCATTCCATCACATTCTCAACAATGGATCCTTTGCAGTGAATGGGTGCCGTCAGAATGAGAGTCCAAACAGCTGATTAAAACATCACAATAATCCACATGACTTCAGTTCATCATTTAACGTCTTGTAAAGTGAAAAGCTGCATGAAAGAAAAAAAACAGGCCTGGTTTCATAGACAAGGCTTAGATTAGGCCAGGATTAGGCTTTAGTTAAATTAGGACATTTAACCCTTTCACACATGTCATTCTTGTCATGTGACGCAACGCATTCACAATAGATCTGTATGACACATGGATCGCTCATATTTAGTTTTTCCTGTTTTATTAAAAATATTCACAGACATGCTCATTATATTAGGAGATATCTGATATTCCGATTCTGAAATATGTACAAGTAAATCTATAAAGACTTTTATATCGACCGTGTTAATAATCTATACCGGGTGATGGGCGCCGCCATGTTAGTTCATGCTGAATCTGAGCTGTGGGATCCTCTCCTCCCTGAAAAACGTTAAATAAAGTAGGTCTCCAGTAAACTGGGAGAAGAGCAGAGTAAACTTTATAGTTACCTACACAATCCGTTTATGATATTAATGAAGTCAGATTATATTTGTAAGGATCATTATTGCCGTTTCAGTAGAAATCAGCATGTATTTTACAAACTTGAATATGAAAAGCGCTCAGTGTTTCCGATCTAGCTTCACCCCAGCTAAAGCGCGTTAAAGGGTTAAGTAGCTTTTAAAATGTGCCTTAAAAAACCTTACTCATCTGCATCTTGATGCAAATTAATGGCACTGACATATCTTCAGATATCAAGTTGCTTTCAGTTAAGACAGCTCGGAAATGCAAGTTAGTCTGGGACTAGGCTGTGAAACCAGGCGCATTTTTAAACCATCATTTCTAGCCAAAATACACTTTTTTTTCCCAGTGGGGTCATCCAGTAAAATTTCTGAATATTGCTTTATTGGGGACATTTCAATCCACGAATATGCAAAACAAAAGTAGCCCAATTCTGCAGAAAACGGGGAACTTGGCAAGACTGATCTGAAAGCACGTGTTGGTGATTTACTATTCACTACTACACAAGAGCGGCTTTACTGACGAGATGCACATGCAAGTCACATTACATTTTATTGGTCCTAGTTATGTAAAATGTCATATTAAATACATTTTGCTTTTTGCTGCTTTTCCGTTTAGTGCATCTGATATTTATTGTTCTGCAGTTTCTCAAGTCTCTTACATCTCTCATTAAATGATTTCTCTTCATGTGTCTGTGGGGTTGCTGATCATCTGTTTTTAGCATTTTTAGCTGATGGCCATTGCAAATTAAGTGTGCACTCTGTTGTCGAGTCTTAAAATAGTATGATGCCATTTGCGCCCTGTTATTTTCAGTCTGTTGTTATTATAGGCAGCATCAAGACAGGGACAACTGGCAAGCAGCTGACTTTAGCTACTGGAGCCCAGTGCCCCGCGGGGCGACCCACACCCTAGATCTCAAACAGCTGTACAACACTCTGGCTCTCTTTCTCTCTCCTTATCGGCAGAAAATACTGATATTATTGTAATCCATGTCTTGGAGTTCATATGTGAGCGAGCGTCCTGATTTGGCAATGCTTTCTAATAATTCAGACCGCTCTCGTAGAAATATCAAATCTCATTTGCAATTGTTTAATATTTGTAGATGCATACAATGCTGCAGACAACCGGTAACAAACCGTAGGACTCTATCTGGAAAAGACTCTTGTGCAAGTGCTGTTATCTAATGAGATCTTGTCAGTGCAATTAATAATATTAACCGAGACGTCTTAATTGGATCATATGTTATCTATGTAAATCCATGCCTCATAATCTCTTAAATGTGAAGTTTTCAACACCACACAAAGCTCTGACATACGTCTACAGTGCTATACTCGTGAAACTGAGTCCATTTTATCCACCCTGTTAATTCAATGGAAAGCAGATAGGACGCTCATACTACGTTTTATATTTCAAACACGTATCAAGCCATGTTTTAAGATACTACACTACATTTATTTTACAGGTCCTCATGTTTTCTTCCAAGCTACTAAAATCACTTCATTTGGTTTCTAAGTAACTGTAAACACTCTCTCAGTGGTCTCCTTATTTGTAGCTTTTAAATCAATCCCCTTTTTAAACTTGAGCTATTTCCAGGGTATATATCTGCAATGAGGATCAAACCCTTCTCACTGCACATCACGATTAACATGAGCTTTCATTGAAAACATTGAATGAGTCAATGGCTAGCACTTGTTTGATATTTTCCTGACTGTTCTGTGATGCTAGCAGCTCCTCATTATATCTCTAACCTCAAATAACTGAAGCATGAAATATGCTGGATGTTTGTAGATGAAGCTGCATGGTCATTCCTTCACAATTAGGCAGAAGGGCAATTACTGAAACCTTTACTCGCTTCGCTCTTCCCTCGTGAAATCAGCTGCAAACCCCCATCATCTAATCTGCTGAGACCATGACATCTTTCAAGAAACTGCTGTACTTAACTAATTCACAACCATCAACAAAGTATTTACTATCATGCCGCCTTATTAAAAATCCCCCTCTCATTCCCTTTTTTCTTCATCTCACCTCTGCTGGAGCTTTTTGTACTAATCTAGTTCATACTTTTGATTTGGCAAATTTTACTGAGATGCTGATTATTTTGACAGGCTTTAGGAAACGCAAACATTGGCCAGAACTTCAGAAGTTGATATTGATTACTGGCCTCTGAATTATAATAGGTTGTTTTTTGAAGTATGAGTGTATTTTGACTGAGTAAATATATTTGAGGCTTTTATATTTGTTTTTGCTGCAGTAATTCAGGTTTGCTAAAATTTTACTTGCAAGGAGTTTGTTTACATGTGTGTTTACATGCATCACATTTCCAGCATGAATGAGAAGATTTAAGCTTTCCAGTTTCGTATTGATTTGCCTGGTTCTTGAGGATTGAGGTTAAGGGTGCTTTATTGCCTGACTGATTAGTAACCGAGCTTCACGGGTTAGTGTCTTTGCTGTAGCTGAACTTTTTTACACAGCCTGCACCGATCGATGATCATTTCCTCAGCCAGGCCGTTTGTTTCCCTTTCTAGGATGGGGCTCTTCAGGTAGGAGTGATTTAGGTTTAGACTTGCTTTTGAAGCGTAAACTCTGCATTCCTTCAAGATCTCAGCGTTGGCTTTCAGAGCTGTTCTCATGAAATAAATCATGGGACATTTGGCTGATATGATTAAGGGAAGCCAACACAGACAGTATGATGTGAGCTTTTGCACTGTTATGACCAAAAAGAAATGAAGTAATGGAGTTCACCGAATCTCCTTGTAATGGAAATGAACGTGCACCAGTTATTTTAGATTTTTAGTTTCATTTAAATTTTTATATTTCCTGTTTTTGCCTTAATTGTTTGTTTATTTTAATTGTCTTTATTTGTCAGTTTTTCTGTCTATTAGTTTTAATGTAGTTCGTTTTTTGTTTGTTTTAAAATGCCTTTGTAACTAACATAATACTAGTTTGAGTTTTATTTTAATATTTAATTGCAGTTAATGTTTATTTTGAAGTAATGAGTTTATGATTTTAATTTTAGTTCATGGAGAGAGAAAAATACAGACATGAATAACTATTTAAAACAACTTGTATTGTATAATTATGTCTATTTGCTCTACTTTATGTTGAAATGTGGATATGAATATAGCTTATGATTGCAGTGTTTAGAGATTCAAGACTTTGATAGAATATCAAACCTATTGACTTGAGTGAAAACTTCAAAAAGTGGAAGGTTACTTTTTGGAAACATTAAGACATTTTAATTGAATTTGTTAAAATTGCATTCTTATTTAATTTTAATAAAGGAGCATTCGTATGAGCTGTCTTGTATTTGACATCTCTAAATCTCTAAAACGGTTATAACCATCCAACTAGAGTAGAAATGTCTTGCTTAAACCATTCTACCAGCAGAACTGAAGTTGATATTCAACCTCCTTCCTTCCCATGATTCCTTTTAATTATCAGTGTTGGAAGTGTTAATTGCACAATTCTGCTCTGCTCTTGTTTGCACAGGGTAATACTGCCTTTCTGTACAGCTTATATAAAACCTGCACTCAAAATAGTTCCAGTCTGCACATGGACTCAGTTCGGTAGAATATAAAAAGATTTCATATAGGATGAATGATGACCTTCACGCTGATCTCAGGAATACTGGCACCAGTTTGAGACGTGCTGCAGAATAACTTCAAGTCAGATTTGTGTTGAAGGCTGGTGGCAGTGTGTGCTTCGACGATGGGATGTGGGGGCGAATCACTGACAGAAAAATCATCCCTCTCTCTTTCTCGCTCTCTCGTATTGTACTCCCTGTGTAGGAGCCACTTGACAGTCGCTGTGTCACACGCAGGTGCATTAGTGCCGTGTCCCAGCATATTTAATCAATATTTAACATGCCAGCTGTTTATAAATGAAGGCATGCTGAAGTTCCTCCCTAAACTGCTACCATTTGACTTTATAATTATAGTTTAGGAATCACATTTCACACTACCAAGTAAGGCTGAGAGAAAAAAATGAGAACTGTTATAATGTAGATTGAAGTTTGTCTGACAGTTTAGTTTTAAAGTGGTGTAAAAATTAAATGATAAAATACAAATTTCTTATTAAAGTACAGTTATTTTTGAATTGTTTAATATTTTTATGGAGTAAAAATAATAATATATTGTTATTAACGATGATAATATTGTGGCCTTTTTGCCTAAATGTTTATTACATTGCAGTTGGAACCATAATATATGATAAAGTACACTTTTTAAACAAATAATGCACCAATAATATTTAAATTTTTTTAAACAGTTTTTTTAAATATAAAAAAGGCAATTCAAATGACTGTAAAATTGCATACTTTTGTTTTCTTGCATGTGACTGTTAACCAACATCAGAGAAGCCTGAACATGTGAAAATGTTTTTAAATTATTGACTAAAATCTCGATGTAAATATTTAATGCCAAAGGGGTTTCGCTATCAAAAACGTTTGTGAATACCTGCAGGAGTGCATGTCTTATTCATACCTATTTCTTTAAACGGTGCCTGTATTTTAATGTTTATTAAATAATTCTTAACATATCAGTAGATATTGTTTGTTAATATCTGATTGAAGTATAAATGTTAATAGTTTTGTTGCAGTCATGTAGTGCTACCTATCGAGTTTCAATAATCTCATTTTTACTCAGTTCCTGCTTATGCATAAGTGACATTAACATTACGGACTTTTATAAAATGTAACAAATGTAAAACGTAAAGAGATCTGCGACCACAGTAACCTCAGAATACAGTCCACACAGCCGTTAGCAAGAGGAAATAGGAGGGAATATGCTATGTCATTTGTGCTTCTCCATTCGTTCTCATTTGCTTGTACACTTACTAGTTCTGTGTTTTTTTTCTATGTCACTTAGAAAAGTAGAAGGACTGTTTGTAGCATCCAGCTATATCAAACTGTGAATCAGACGTAGTTCTGCTTCTGCATGCGTTACGCTCCTCTTGCTTGGCTTTGATAAAGATGTATTTCTGAATTAAACCAGTCTTATTCTTTATGCATTTGAGCTAATCGGTTTTCTCCAAATGAGCTGGTTGCTAATGCATCACAAATGTCATGCAGTCTTCATGCCAAAATACACGTAAGACAAACCCAGATATCACATTTCACTCCTGCTATGATGGGGGATGTGATAGCGCTCCACTCCTGCTTGATCATATGGCCAATCAGATGCACAGTGTAAATTAAAATGTCAGGTTTGTGGGTCTAATGAAGTCATAACCTTGATTCAGTTGCATTGAAGGAAACCGCATTCATCATGTGACTTAACCTGATGAACCTGTTAGCAGCGATGCCCACACGTGACGCATGATGTGGGATGTTGGCGGAAATAATGTAGTCGTGTTTGACAGTGTATCTATTCATCCAGCCGAGAGAAGGAAGTTCAGCAGCATTCATTCTGAATGAAGGGAGTTCAACTGAGTACATGAAACAATTACAATTCATGACAGCTCCAAAGCCAGTTCTCTGGTGCCCTTGATGGCTGTGTGTTATTAGGTGCGTAGCTCAGACTGATCAGGGATGTTGAGACACTTAAGGACAGTATTGGTTATCTTCACCAGTAACTTGTATGAGTAGAGGTTGCTTTCGATTGCCTTTCGGTTCAAGATAACATTGAATTAGTGATGTTTGATCACAATAGAAAGCTAATTCATATGTCAGATGGGTGCTGGTTTTATTTTAGCATTATTTATTTACCATTATAGTATTTATTAATATTTTGTATATATTTTTTGTAAGTTTTAGTAATTTTACTTTGTTCGTACTATAATTAATTTTTTTTTTTTAATACTTTAAAGCATTAATTTAAGTTTTATTTAATTTAAGTTAAATTTTAGCACTTGAACTTTTCAGTTAAAGACAATATTTCTAATTTTATGTATTCTTAGTAATATTTTGAATGAGCAATTGTTTATATTAATATCTGTATAGGCAACATTTTTGAAGTTGCCTAAACAAACCTTTTTTTTTTTTTTTTTTTTCGTCTATTTGTATTTTATTTTTATATTGGCTTCATTTTAATTAAACAAAAAGAACAAAACTGAAATAAGTCAGTTTTACCAGGCTTTTATGTTTCACTACTGCCTCCTTGAAACTATTTTTAATAGCTGTAGTAAACAATAACAAAACTGAGGTGTCTAGTTGCCAATCTAGTAAAATTATAGGTTTTATGTTCCTCTACTGCATTTAAAATGTGTTATAACCTGTTTTGTAACAATGAAACTGCCGACCTCTATAAACTATAGTCTTATTGTTTCTCCTCTTTGTCAATGCAAGTTTATCTTGAGTGCTTCCTCCTTTTAACAATCGCTGTCTTTCATCTGTGACATTTGTTCTGCACTCTTCAGTGTAGTGCTGTATTTGACGCGTCGGTAATCTTTCCGTCTCCGCTCTCTTCTCAGTTCTATCTTCAGGACACCAAAAGCAGCAATGGCACCTTCATCAACAGCCAGCGTCTGAGCCGGGGGTCGGAGGAGAGCCCTCCCTGTGAGGTGCTCTCCGGTGACATCATTCAGTTTGGGGTGGATGTGACGGAGAACACCCGGAAAGGTGAGGAAAGCCTGTCAGTGTTGCCTGCAATAATGAAACATGATCTGTCTTCACGTTTGTCTGTAATGCAGGTGTGGAGGTGTACATATAAATGTATAAAACGACTGTATAATTATTATTTATTTATTTTTTCGTTTTTTTTATGTTGCACATATAATATTTACATATGTATTATTAAATCAAAATTTTTATTGAGTTTGAATTTTTTTTGTGGATTTTATACACTAAAAATATATAGATATTCATTTAATATATTGTTAAATGCTACAATATATTTTAGACATATAGTATGTATTAAATATAGTATATTTTACTTCTCCATAAATATAACAAATACACAATATATTGAATATTTTATATAAATATACTGTTTTTAATTAATTAAATTATTTAAAAATTTAAATATTATATTTAATATATATTAAATATATAAACATATAAAATATAAAATATATTATAATAATTGTTTATAAATAAATATAAATGTATATATATCAAATAGTGTCACTTGCTTAATGCCATGCTTGTAGATCGAATTAAACCATTTGTTAATATTCTTAGTGCTGATGACTTTTAATTTGGAACCCTGTTTTTTTGTTATTGTAATATATGACACTATTGCATGTTTACTTTGTGTGTGTGTGTGTTATGGTTCAGGAATCAGGGTCACACACATGCAGCCGTTATATACTACACTTTTTGATGATGCTGTAATGCAGAGACTGCTTTAGAAACCCAAGAGCTCTGTCTGGTTGCTGCTCTGATGTGTCGTAACTCAAATACATGCAATGGGACGCTTGCACAATCAGATACAGATGCAAAGTAACTTACCCTTTAAAACGAATGCAAGCAAACATTACAGAACTAAAGAACACATGAAGATGAAAACCAGTGTTTTAACTGGTGAGGTATTGAAATTAGGTTCCAGTTGTCTTTGGAAACTGTCACGTTTAAGTAGTGTTCATTTGAGTCTTTCTGTTGTTTTGGCACAAGTCTCATTCAAACGTCAAGAATTCATATCAGTCTCTGGATGATTTTGATCATATTAGTTCATTTTAATGAGCTGTTTTTGCTTGAGATAAGCTGTAGCTTTGTTGAAATTCTTCTTGTAATGAAATAATGCTATTTTGTGTAACCACTGTTTGTCATACATCCGTATTTGATGTTTCTCTTGTTGTTTAGTCACTCATGGCTGTATAGTGTCGAGCATCAAGCTCTTCTTACCAGATGGCATGGAAGCTCGGCGCCGATCAGAGTAAGTCCTGTTTAAAGATTATTAATATTTTTCATGGTTTAATCTCAGAAAAAGCTTCTATTAAGGCTTTGCTCAACCTGGTGAGATATTCTTTAAGGTATTACAAGCTCGATCACTTATAAAACATGCACATGATGTGATAAAATCTCTGAGAGCTGAGGCGTACAGCTGCTGATTCCACTGATTCACTTGACCAGAACAACATTTGCCTGTGCTTGTTCAGAGGAAATGACATGTGGGCTGTTAGTTTGACAGTTAGTGGCCAAATGTTGTACGAGGGAAATTAGTGGAGGAGCAGATCTTGGCTTTTATGCTGGTTTTTGTTTCGTGGTTGTATAATTTTCTTTATTTTTTTTGATTATTTTCTCAGTTATTTAGCAAATGCACATATTTACACTTATTACCTCCCCACATGTTACAATGATGCACTGTTGTTGTTTTTTTAATGTAGGCAAAGCCTTTTGATTCTTCAGAATATTCAGAATGAAATCACATATATTAATTTACAGAAAACAGTCTCTTAAATGCACATAAATGTCTGTGTAATGTTGTTTTACCTAGCTCAGTTTTTATTACCTAAATAATAAGCCTGTATTATTTTCTGTGGCTGCTGTGTGATACTCAAATTGTGTTTAACCCTTTGTTATTATAGCTTTAAATAAAAATAAATGACAAAAATAATTTTCAGTTAGTTTACCTTAAAGTACTAAAATTACTGAAACTGAAATATATAAAAGAAAATTTAATATAGTCTAAAAAAAAATATAGAACCAAAAAAACGTGTGAAAATGGCTTAAAAAAATTAAGGGCCGAATATAAAAATTTAATCTGATTTAAAAATATATCAATAAATCTAAAATTGCACTGCTTTAACACACAGTGTACTTTTCAAATGTGATGGTAGTGATGGTTTTTATTTTTTTTTATGGCCCAAAGGCCTCCATTACATTGTGTGATTCACTGTGCCCCGGGCTGTTATTGATTTTTGATTGGATTTTGGTGAAGCTGCAGGAACAGCAGACTGTCTGAGACGAGAGATGAGCACAGGCACCGTTGGGGTCTCGCAGGTCTCATCCGCCTCCATCTGCTCCGTTTCTACAGCATTAGTCGCTTGAGTGTCACCAAATCTAGTCAGCTTTTATTACATTCACATCTAGGCATATTCCAGCGACTTGACCGTTCACCTGCATTCTCTTCATTGAGTTAAAAGGCTCCATAGCGTCCATTGAACTGACGTCCTGGCTCCAGAGCCAAACGGTCGTGTAGTTAGTAATCTGATGCTCTGCGCGGCTGGTGTTTATTATATTCATGAAGATGGATATTGATGATCTTGTTGACGGAGGGGAATTCCTACCACCATATGAATGCTATGTTTGACTGTGCATGGATCACCAGCTATAAAAATCATTTAACGGAAGGCATCCGTGAAGCAGATGGCTCTCGCGCCAACTCGCGTGGAAACGAGGTGTGTGCTGGGGGCATCATTGCTGTTTTTGGGGCTTTAAAAGATTTTTATGGCTCTCCTTGTCTAACGTGGAAGTGCTCGCTGAATAAATACGAGCAGGAGGAAATGGCAGAGACTTCCATAAACACTGGCAGGGATGAGGGACCACACACTTTGAGTCTCAGACTGTGTCTAAATCCACCCTGTGGCTAGGTGCATTAATGACTGAACCTTGTTTCTTTACCCTAACCCCTCTCTGTTAGGGTTTGTTGACTGCTTGTTTAATAATTGACTAGTCTGTTAGTTAGACCAGCTGTCTTCCCCCTTCAAAACGGTTTTTAAATGGCCTGTATAGAGCTGGGAGATATGGTCAAAAAAATCATATCTCTGTATTTTTTTGCAGTTGGATTAAAAAAAATCTGTATTTAAATTCATTTATTTCACTTACCGCCCAATGTTGTCCAACAAAACGATACATGTTAAAGACTACGGAATGTTAATGTAACCATGTAAGCCTTTATAATATGTGCATTTCATTCCAAAATTGTAACATTACAATCTAAAAACAAAAACAAGGCTTTTATAGCAGAAGGGAAATTCACTAAACTAAAAATGAAAATAAATGTGTTTGGCTGTTTTAAATATTCCATTGAAGTCTCTTTACAGTCAGTGCTATCATAAAAATAGACTGACTTGTGTGATTATAATTATAGCGCTTCTGTTTAATTGAGCTCTGTCTGTTTGGCGCATGTGCGAGGCGGTGCTCGTTCACTGGAGTTTAGCAGAGCAATCCCTGAACAGAAGGCTCATGCACTTCTGACAGGAAAATTGCTTTATAACATTTACAGGTGGAGGATATACCTGTGAAATGTAAGTTATGCATTCAGGAAGACGGCACATCTCAAACACGTTAAACAGCGAGAGTAGCACATGCAGCCTTTTTGTCTGAACACCTGAAAAACCCCTAAAACTACTGCAAAACGAAACTATAAACTACGTCTTAGCAGTTTTTAAAGGCCTTAATATGAAGCTTGTCACATGTTAAGAACAAATTGGATAAAGCACTTTCTCCGCAGCAGCTCAGATGCATTTTCAGATGCGCTCGTATTAAACTACTGTATATCGATATAAACGGTATTGCCTCATATTGAATCGCTTATAAAGAAAATATCGATATATCGTACAAACAAAGCCTTGGGCCTGTATTATTATTTTGGAAATGTATTTATATTTAGTATAATATTTTATTAGAAAAGTATATTAATGAAAGCACATATGTAATATGTAATAAAATATTACATATAAATAAATTCACACACACACATTTATGTATATAATTTAATACATATAATACACTTACATATTCAATACTGCAATGTTTCATGTCAGTTTTTTTTTTATTAAAGTATGCATTTTTAAATCATTTATTGAAATTTGATGCAATGTTTAAGAATGATTTATGATTTATGATGTGTGTGTGTGTGTGTGTATATATATATATATCGAATATTTATAAAATGTATACGATTAAAAAATATATATTATTAATTCACACATACAATTTATTTAATATAAATTATTCATATATTTTTCAAAATTAAATTTTTATTTTTTTAATGATTAATTAAAAACACATTTTTAAAAACATTAAAATAAATAATTTTATAAATTATTAATACAATGTGCGCATAAACACACAAATGAATTTATAAGATAATAATGTAGAAAAAAAATTATGTAAAAAGGGAAGTATGTGAATAATTTTTTCTCCCAGCCCACATTTATTCAGATGAATTCATTTTTGTCACAAGTTGATGTTTCTAGTCCTGCAGAAATTATTTAATAGTTTTATATGAATAATTTGCAATTGCACAATCCTACTGTCCGATCTTTGTTCGCTCCGCTCCCAATTCTCTCATCCGCTTGGCCTGTTCAGCAAACATCAGTTGTGTCCCATGAAGGCAGTGGAGCTCCTTGGCTGAGCTCTCGACCCAGACGCACGTTCAGATCCAGCTTGTGGATGTATTTATAGAAGCCACACGCATCTAGATGTTGAGCTCTTGCCTCTGGAGCCCAGCCAGGACAGTGGAGATGCATGTTTAGGGTCTTCTGTTTATTAGAAGATGCATTCGAGGGACTGCTGTACGTGTTTGCGGTCAGGGCTTTTACTTGCTGTTTGAGGTCAAAAAGGCAGCCTGAGAAACAGTTCCTCTGAAAGCGTTACGTCCCACTAGTCGCCTGAAATTCTTTCCAGCTATTCGACAAAAGACATCTGCTTAAGAAATCTCCCCTCTCAGCAAAATGCCTTCACTCTTTCCACATGATGCAGTCCGTTTAGCCTCTTTCAGATAGATCTGCGTCGTTGCTCCCCGTGTCGAAATGGATGGATTTATTGAAGGACGGCAAACGAGAGAGATGTGATCGTCATTGAGGGATGGGTGGCTGCTGATTGTTTTTATTTTCCATCTGGAGGGCGAGAAAGTCAAGCACTAGATGGAGATGTCCCGATTCCTCTATTGGGTGAACTCGATTTCTTTCCCACTGTAATTGATCACAGATTGCAGCAGAGATCCACAAGCAGAGCTGGGACATTGTTTCCACTTTACTCATAGGAAATGTGATGTATTTCCAATGTGACAATCATACTTTATTGGTTTCATTGTGGTTTGTTAAATTTCTGCAAATGCTTTTCTGTAATGTCTTCTTTGACTGTGATCTTGAGGTGGAAGCTGCTTTATTATGCTAAATCTTTATTGATGAGACAGTGGTCAATCTTAGCACTTTTCATAGCTCATAACTTTTCTTCATAACTTTTTCATAGGCTGTTGTTGACATTCACAAAAATATAGATCACTTGAAGCCTCTTAGTTTTTTTTTTAGGAATATATAAATGGACTGTTTTGCTTTGCCATTGGCAATGTTATAATTTTATATTATTTATTGGTTTAATCAGTTGTTTTAAATGAAATGCTTCTTGGTCCAGTTCAGTGTTTGTTTCGGCCTTTGTTGATATCTGCAAGTCTTCATGAATTATCATTGAGCCATGACTGCCATATTGGAACAACCACCTCCAAACGTGTGTGTGTGTGTGTGTGTGTGTGTGTGTGTGTGTGTGTGTGTGTGTGTGTGACTGCAGGCTTGGAACAGGAGAGTTACTGTGACTCATCTCTCTCTTACATAAACACACTCACAAGACACCGAGTCTGAAGCCCCTCAATGCTCTTGTGGGAAATGCTGCTATCCTCAGAGCTTCAAATTAAAGAATTAGAAATAGAATTATGCCTATTATTTTTAAGGAGGCTATACGCTTGGGCTGAACGATATTGGAAAAAAACTCACTTTGCGATATTTTGTTTTTCTGCGATAATATATTGCAATATGAAACCGTTACCGGATGACATGTAAAGCTCTATTTGGAAAAATTTATTCAATGATTGGAGTTGAGTAAATCAGCATAGAAAATAAACAAATTACAAGCATAGGTAGATATAATAGAACAAAGATGCATATTAAATAAATTCCTTTATATTTTTCAGGTAAGTCTTAACAGTATTCAGGTACAGAAATGTAATAAATGTAAAATAACACTGTTTAATTAATAAAAATAAAATAAATCCGTTAAAGCTACAAAAGTTATTTTTATCTGTTTTATTGTTTGATTGACATTCATGACAGAAACCAGGGACATTAAACTGCTGTGAATAGCTACTTTATTAATGTCGCGACACATCAAATCCATTTCCTGTCTTAGGGATGTAACGATTAACCTCGAACCGGATGAAAATCGATTCAAATATGTGACGATTCAGATCGGTTGATGCTAAACGATCGCGATTCAGTTAGGGGCAGGAGTTTATACGAATGTATGTCTTTTGAGGGGAAAAGTGGTATTTTTTCTTTTCATTTTGCCTCCGTAAAATGCATATTAATTCTGCTGATCAGAGAACCGGCTTCACTGACAAGATGCACATTAATCATCGGCCGATAAATATCGTGCATCTCTAAAATATACAAGCTAATTTAGATTCAAAACTAGGGATGCACCGATCATGATTTTTCATGGCCGATTCTGATACCGATTTTTTATAAGCAAACTGGCCGATACCTATTTCCGATTTTTTTTTTTTAAAAATCTTTTAAGCAACAAACAAGAAAGAAGGAAAGTGTGCATAAACAAGATATTTGGTATTTAATAGGCCAAACTTGCTTTTGGCTATTGAAAACAATAACCGTAACTATCTGAAATTAAAGGCAGTTACTGCACAATCAGTAGCCTACATTCAATACAAACACAGATGGTACAGACATCAACATTTAGCCTTTGTTTCTGAATTGGGTTGAAACTACACAGAACTGGCCTTAAATATAAAGATTAACTGTAACCATGTGAAATTAAAGGCAACAACTGCATAGTTCTACAGTCCAAACAACACAAATCATCACACATTCAATAAGATGTTTCTTAATCAGCATTCAGTATTTTAGTTTTTAAATTTGGTTTTAAATAAAAAAAAAAAAGTTCTGTACCAGTGAGACTAAATAAAAGTATGCTATATAAATACATTTACCAAAATGTAAAAATCAATTAATGTTGGTGCGAATAAAACAAAGATGCAAAGTGTTTCATTCATCCAATTAAAAAAAAAAAAAAAAATTAGGGTAATGATTCACATCTATATTTTTTTACTTGAGCCAGTGAAAAATAAATAACTTATTGTCTCAAGTAAAAAAAAAATATATAGATGTGAATCATTACCCTAAAATGTTTTAATTGGATGAATGAAACACCTTTTTTTCAGTGTACTACAGCAGGTGATTTTTAAATTAAATTAAGTCTGTATTTTAAGGTAAAATAAAAAAAATAATCATCCTAATGCAGAACTGACGTTTATTTCTGGCTTTTCAAACGTGTATGTAAGTTCTAAAAAAAAAAAAAAAAAAACAATTTCAGTTGTCACAGTTTAGTCCGTTTCGTTTCTCATCGGTAAAGTAGCGCAGCTTCAGTGCATGCAGGAAATGCTTTTATTTGTGCGTCAGTACACCAACGGCTGTTCGCTTTCCTGCTATCTGTGCCTCAGACATGTAGCTCTGCACTTCCAGTGCTGATTGGCTGCCCGTGTCCTGCGCACAGATTTCGAAATACTCTTCCACACAAATGACATAGCGAACAATTACAATGTAGTCTGTTCATGTGAGCGAACATCCGGAAAAAACGTCCGGAAATAAGACCAAAAACCGGTTATTTAATAACGAAAGACTGTTGTGTGTGGCTTGGAGATGCGTGAACTATTTTTGTTAGTGAAATGGAGCAAAAACGACTCATAATGTGTCTAAAATGTAAGTCGGTTAATATTACATGTTTATTTAACTAAAGTTGTATAAAATCAATATCACATTTGCATTCGGGCTTGATTTGCAATGGTGTTGATTGCTCCACGAGCCTCACTGACGCAGTCATGATATGTCAATACATTATCCATTATTAGTCACTGTTTACACTGAAAGTAATAAAATCAGAATCATTCTAACCAAAGTTTCAGGGCTGCCCTAGTTATTGTTTGTTATTACAATTTTGATCAGCCAAGTAAAATTCTCTTTTACTTGCCCCTTCACAAAATCCACTTGTGTGCTTGCATTATAGGTGTTGCATGTGATATCCCACATTTCTAAGGATTTTTATGGGTCACCGTTATAAACGTCCCTTATGTCTGCTGGAATGCTCTCCAACCCGTCGGCTTTGTTTCTTTACACGAGTTACTGAGCCGATGCCATGGGGGCGGACGGCCAGAGGATCAGGTTCTGCTACTATTGTCTTGCCTTAGTTTCACTGCGTATGAAATTTAGAAAGCTCGGAGGTCCCTGGAGCGTTTTATTTCTGAAGAGTCTGAAACGATCACATACCGAGCGCTTGAACTTTGACCTCTGTTAGAGGCGTGGATGCTGTCGGACTGTGTGGAGCGGATTTTGATTTGACACAACCGACGAGGATCCAGCCATGTTATCGAGCCGCTACAGAGAGCATGACCACATGTTCTTCTGCTAGGCGCCTGAAAGAAAAAGCCATGGAAGTGAAGGCCTTCTGAGGGATACGGCACTTTAAATCCTGCGTTGCCTATGCTTCAGGTAACAAGACTTCTCCAAAAAGAGGGATCGGCAGGCTTTTAAAGGAATGACGCAGTAAAAGTGGGAAAAAATGCTTGAAATGTGAATTGTATCCAGCAGGACGTTTTTATATGGGTGTGTTGAGGCCTTATCATTTCACTCTGTGTTTTACAATTCAGTTATCTGGTTAACAGCCTTTTAATAGAAATATGAGGCTGGTTATTTAACTATTAATATAGGCCTACTTAAAATCTATCATTTGTGTTTGTTTGACCAAGGCCAGAACAGTTCATGGCATGAAGATTTTGTTTTATGATTTATTTTAATTATTTAATAATAGTTTTTCTTTTTATTTCTCACTCTTGTTTTATTTTATATTACTTTATCTTGTTTTATAATTTAATTTGACGTTTTTTATTTATTAATTTTTTTATTTCATTTATTTTTATTTTACTAAAATAAATAATACTTTACATTTTTTTGTTTGTTTTATTTTATTATAATTTTAGTTCATTTGAATTTTATTTTGTGCATTTTAATTTCCTTGTTAATGCAGGGCACATTTTTAAAGGGTCTGTTCTTCCAAAAGGGGCTCATCCTTCTCACCCTAATCCCAAATCATGGTAAATCTGGCAATACCATGGAAGTTAAAAAATGACATGCTTGAGAACCACATGGAAATTAATAAAATATCAAAAAGCATCTTATTGAGCAAACTGTATAAAGTCTGCAATATTATATTCAAATGTATATTTATGCAAAGGTTATGGCTTGATGTTTTGGAAAGTCTTTTGTCGTGATTGGTCAGGATGTTTTGTTGGAGTAAGGGCCATCATTATGCGTGTTTTTCTAGTTCCTCAGTTTATGGTTTATCAGGTGGTTTGCTCCATTTCTTCAGACTCCATTCAGTTAGACTTTGTTCACAAAGTCCCAGTGACCGAGACTTTCGTATTCTGAATCTGCCTGGTTTCCTGCCTGCCTGCCAGGTATAACCTTTGACCTTTTGAATCCTTTAAGTGCTAGAAACTGTTCAAGTGCAGCTCTGTCAGCTGGAGAGGAGTGACATACAGTATATACAAATGTGTACATTTCTATAAAAGAAATTAATACAAATCTAAAACACCATAAAATGTAAATGCTATTTTAAAATAAAATTTTATAATCCATGTATGGATATTTAAAAAACAAATAATAATGATAAACATAAAACAAAAATGACAACCACAATTATAAAATATACAACTGTATGCATCTAAAAAATAATGACAAAAACATATTAAAATTTAAATAAACTAAAATTTAATTAAATGAAGTATATCATATAAATATAACTATAATATAAAATCAAATTTACAAAAACTAATACAATTATTTAATGTAGAATGAAAAATAAAATGAAAATAATGAAAATCATAAAACAAAAATGAAAACCACAATTATAAAATATACAACTGTATGCATCTAAAAAATAATGACAAAAACATATTAAAATTTAAATAAACTAAAATTTAATTAAATGAAGTATATAATATTAATATAACTATAATATAAAATCGAATTTAAATATGAATTATTACAAAAACTAATACAATTATTTAATATAGAATTAAAATTAAAATTGCTAGAAATTAAATATATATACACAATTACTAACTAACCCTTAGAAAATATGAAAACTGAAAAATATAAAAATTAAATTGTTTTTATATTAAATAAAAAAGTTTTTATATTTATATAAAATGGTAAAAAAAAAAAAAATTAAGGAAAAAGGTAAATGAAATGCAAAGTGTATCACAAAGCCTCATCTCTCATGCGGTGTGCTAATAGTTATAAAAGGGCAGTACTGTAAAAGATTAACAGTGCCAAGCTGAATCACTTGAGTGAGTCTGCTAGCAAATATTTTCTGCTAACTTTCCTCATGCATCGTCCCGATCTCTCTTTCTCTTCCAGTGTTGTTCCCGCACCCCTGCCGCTGGCTCTTGATAAGGTAAGCACTCACCTCTGCCTTTTTCATGCATTATATATATGAGCTTGTTTTTTTTTCCAAATTACACATTGGTCATGAATGAATGTTTTCCAGTTCGTTATGTTCCTGTTTTTTTGTAAACCAAACCTCATGGATCTTTGCCATGTTGTCTCAAAGCAGCTGTCTTATTGAATGCCATTGATTTCCAAGTCCTAGCTTTGAATCAACACCTCACATTACGTGCCTCTATCTGAGGTTTGCATGCGGCTCTCCGTCAGACTGTTATATGGAGCGTCTGTGAACGATCCTGGAGGTGGTCCACATGAAGTTAGATAATGCAGTTATCCTCTCATGACATCCTCTGTGTGGGATGCTCTGTGGAGCTTTAACAGGGAACAATTGGGTTGTGTGGCGACTCATTCCCAGAACAGACGTGTCTTTCTTTAGAAGTTTTAAATATGCACTCATGCTTTATCGTGTTAGTGTTTAAACAGGAATACACTAGCATTGTTCATTCAGTGCTTTTGGTGCATCTAGAGTCAAATGCTGTTACTGACACACGAAGTTGCTAAAAACAAGAAGTTGTGACTCTGCTACAGCGTTTTTAAAAGTGAAGTGTGTTTAGGGGAGTGTGTTTGGAGTTCAGTCAGAGGTGATGACATCATCTGCGTCTGTGATGATGACATGAACATGCATGTGTAAATCATTACAGCAGCGCTTTCAGAGTTTCGTCTGTTTTAATGGAGGCGGAGAGGAAAGACTGGTGTCAACCCTTAAACCCCATGAATGCAGATCTGTCAATGTCACGTCCACACTTCTATATCTGACCGCTGACAAAATAAAAACACTCCTCCCGCCTTCTCTGCTGTGGGAGCGTCTCCTCACATGGATTCAATAAATGTAGCTAAAGTAGAGTCACGATTTCATTATTTGGATCACTGTGATTACAACTGCTAGGAATGAGGCAATTCAATTTAAGAGCTGCGGATGAGGAACAAAGCCTCTATTGATTTGGACTGGGATTATCCATATAAGGTTACGTTATCATTTTCACCTTTTCAGATGAAGTGAGACTGAAAACTAACTGTGCTGCTGATGCAGATGCATCAAGGCCAGCGTGTGAAAGATGCTCGGTGGATTCAAGAGTTTTACAGAGGATGTGCAATGATTTCTCTTTTCACTGTGTTTTTCTTTCTCTCTTTCATGCAGGTGTCCGCAAATACACCCAGTATGTATTCTCAGGAACTGTTTCAGCTGTCCCAGTACCTGCAGGTATGGAGCAACACTGACCTCTACTGGCCATCTAAACACATTAAGAGTCCAAATGCAAACATTTAGCAAGTTGAGATACTTGTCTATTCAGTGGAGCATATAATGGTTGATAATTCTAATTGTATAATAATAATAATGATGGTAATTATTATCATTAGTTAAATAAATGCAAGATTAATAATATTATTTCACCTTTATTAACTACATCTTATTTAGTGTATAATGAAATATAAAATATATAATGTATAACTTGTATGTAATATATATTTTATTTTACAGTGTGTGTGAATATAGTGATAATTCACTATTTTACTGTCTCTAATGTCTCTTATGCTCACAAGTGCTGCATTTATTTAATGAAATATACAGGAAAAACTTTTACAATTTTAAATAGCTGTTTTATGTTTGAATATATCTTAAAGTATTATTACACGCAAGGCTGAATTTTCAGCGGCTGCTACTTTAGTCTTCAGTGATTGTTCAGAAGTCATTCTAATATGCTGATACGCTCCTTTTATTTATTAATTAACTTAATCATTCATTCATCCATTTTCGTAAAAAAAAAAAAAAAAAGGATTTTCAGGATTAAAGCTGCAGTCGGTAACTTTTGACGCTCTAGCGGTTAATAAACAGAACTGCTTGCGTCTTGCGGAAGAACATCGTAGCCGGAACTACTTCTCTCTGTTTATGTCTATGAAGAATCACAAAGGTACTGGGTTACTCCGCCGCGGTACCCCGAAGCAATCTAAAATAGTCAGAATATAAACACTTATTATAGGTGCACCCTAGTGATTCAGGACAAGCTAAAAACACGGTTTGGAAAATGGATTCATGGTGTACTTGCTTATTATTTACATTTTTCTACATTTTGAACACAAACAAAGTTACGGACCGCAGCTCTGATTGGTTGTTTTTTACCCGGAGCGATGTAGTTTCTGCAAATGGTAATAGGACACTGGGAGGAGCCAGAGGAGCTTGATTTTTTTCACAGATTATCTGTCTCATATTCTACTGTCAGGACATAATGACAGGTTTAACAAATATGTAAAAAATAGATTTTTACAAAAGTTACCTACTGCAGCTTTAACAAAATGGCATTTTTAAAACAATCTGTAACTTTTATAGTCTATACTGTCACTTTTACTCAATTTAATATCCCCTCGCTTATTAAACGTTTACTTTTGTTTCAAATATGTATTTTTAATAGTATACATATGAAACTGATATTGTTCAGGAGGCCTTACACAGAGAGCAGATGCTGGAGCAGAAGTTGGCCACTTTACAGAGACTGCTGGCCAGCACACAGGAAGCGTCCGAGAGCAGCTGGCAGGTACATCACAATTAAAGAGGAGACCGCTATTAATTATTCAAGACAGATGGCTGTTAATAGACATGTTTAGTAGTGCTATGTTACAATTCTGATTGTTTGTTCCACTATACCACTGTGTTTTGTATGATAACAGAGTCTGTCCATGTGTCTTTAAGGCTTTGATCGATGAAGACCGGTTGCTCTCTCGATTGGAGGTGATGGGGAATCAGTTGCAAGCATATTCAAAAGTAAGGCCAATGCATGCTTCGAGTATTTGGATGTGCGCTCACAGAACATACTTCCTGTTTCACCAAAGCATGCTGTTCCCTCAGAACCAAACAGAAGACGGTATCCGAAAGGAGCTTGTAGCTTTAACAGAGGACAAACACAACTATGAGACGACAGCCAAAGAGTCCCTGAGGCGGGTCCTTCAGGAGAAAATAGAGGTGGTCAGGAAGCTGTCCGAGGTGGAGGTAACAACACATCAAAATTGTTCATTAGCTCCCAAATGAAAGGGCTATTCTAAAGAGCTGTGTGTGTATGTGTGTGCTGGCTGCATTTACCTAATTAAATGTATCGAAGCAAAGCTGTACTGTCATATCTTAGATTAAAAAGTTTATATCTAATTTATTTCTGTGATGCAATGCATCATTACTCCAGTCATCAGTATCACATAAACCTTCAAATCATTGTAAAAGGCTGATTTGCTGCTCAAGAAAAAGCAATATGCAAAGTCTCTGCACATAGATTTTACTCTGGAGGATTTAGATGTAAAGCATCAATTTCAATCGATCTGTTGTTGCATTGCAGAGGAGTTTGAGTAACACAGAGGACGAGTGCACACACTTGAGAGAGATGAACGAACGCACACAGGAGGAGCTCAGAGAACTCGCCAACAAATACAACGGAGCCGTCAACGAAATCAAGGACCTCACCGAAAAGATCAAGGCATGTCTGACGTTCACCCACTGGAAGGACGCTCTGGAGTGAATGGGTGCCGTCAGAATGAGAGTCCAAACAGTTGATAAAAGCATCACAATAGTTCACAAGTGATCCAACCGTCCAACAGTCAAAGTCTTGAGAAGCCAAAAGCTGTGTGTTTGTAACTGGATAAAATATGAGTTCATATCGGATAGTGGATTATTGTGATGTTTTTATCATCTGTTTGGACGCTCATTCTGACGGCACCCATTCACTGCAGAGCATCCATTGATTAGCAATTGATGCAATGCTTCATTTCTCCAAATCTGAAACAAACTAACCTACATAATGGATGGCCTGAGTTTGATGTATTATGTTCTTAATGCTTCATGTTCAGTTGGCAGAGGGCAAACATGAGGAGCTCACTCAGAAAGGCTTGAATGAGAAGAAAGAGCTACAGCTGAAGATCGAAGAGATGGAGGAGAAAGAGCAATCGCTTCAAGCTCGTATCGAAGCTCTGCAGGCGGACAACGACTTCACGAATGAGCGGCTAACAGCCCTGCAAGGTAAAACACACACATGTGCTATATTTCTCTCAGTTGGGAACGGTGCACTCCCTTATCACTGTGACTAAACAGACGAAACAGGTTGAGGAGGAGCTGTTGTTTTTATTTTTGGTTATCCCAAATCTTTTTGTTGTCGTTTTTCAGTCCGGTTAGAACAGCTGCAGGAGAAAAGCATAAAGGAAAACAACAGTTTAGGTGAGTTGGAGACGCATGCGTCTGCTAGTGTGCTGCTAACCTTGCATCATCTCCTTGACTAATTCAGCATGGGAGCTCGCCTTCGGTTGCCTGTTTTTCATTTCACTTTCTTTCTGTCCATCCTGCTTTGCTTCCGTTCTGTCTCGAAGGCCTTGAACTTTTGCGTTGAGCATGTGTGTTCAAGTCTGCACCTCTGTATACAGTTTAAGACTCTCCCCGTCATTTGGCCGTTTCTCGCCAAGTCAATTTATCTCAGTACGAGAGCAAGGTAGTTTTAACAATCTGAACCGATTGGCCTGTTTAGTTATTTCTTCTAGGCTTCTTGATGGATAATAAGGTTCTGAATGTTCTGGTGGACCCATTATAATGTGCCACATTGGTAATTATTAATATAATTAATATCATTTAGTCAGTGTTTAAATTAGGGGTTGCACTAAACCAGATTCTCTGTCAATAATATGAGAGGTAAATGAAACTACTGATGTGGTATGCCACAGACCACAAACCTCTTGGCAGAGACGTTTCACTCGCTGAGCTGTCCCTTAATCATTAATTTCCATGAAATATACTGATCTCAGGGATGATAAGAATGGCATAACATGGGGTTTTTACTTCAATAAGACCTTAGCGGAGAACATCATCCTGTGCAAAGCTGAAAGTAACTGAATACGTCAAAAATGCCGTTCTTTTGGCATCTAAATGTGTGGTTGTTAAACCAAGAGTGACGTGCAGGTCGTTACACAAGTTGTTTTGCTGTTAAGAGCATAACTGTACAATAAACTGACTTTAAGCTTTTTATATATATATATATATATATATATATATATATATATATATATATATATATATATATGGCAGCCAAACCAGTAAAGTTTTTATTAATTTATTACATTTATTAAAAAAAATCTATATAACACAATAAGATAATATATAAAAATATTGCTATCATAATGCTATTCCACTGTAAAAAAAAAAACAAAAAAAACATGATTTAAAAAAAAGAATACTATTTAAATACCTGAGGTGACAGGTGATTGACAGGTGTCAGTCAGTCTCTTCAGGGCAGTGAGGCATCACGCGTCTGTGTCCTTGTCCCGCCCTCTGCATCTTTGTTTGGTTGCATCACATGTTGTATGCTGTAGATCTGGCTTCTGTTTTAATATCATCTGACGCCCCACGATGTGGGGTTTCTTCCATTTGCTGTTCATTTAATGGAGGGTTTTTCTTTCTTTGGTAGACCACTTTCTTTTAAAGAGTGGAGGAGACTGCACTTTAATTCAACAGTACATTGAGTGTCAATGTGAGTACACCGCATTCTTTCCAACGTCTTCCTCAGCCGTACTAATGAACCATCTTATGAGCAATCAGAGCAGGTTTTACTCCGTAAAATGAGGAAATGAACTTAAGCACTAAAGAATGTGCTTGTTTCTTACTAATATTTAGGTGCTGATTTAAAAAAGTAGTACCTGTTTTAATGAAGCACATTGCAGTTTTTCACAAAATTGTAGAATTGTTTTTGAGAATCTTTAGTAAGGTGGAGCTGTCTTGTATTGTCCCTTAATCAGCAGAAAAACACTGTAAAGACATGATTCCTGTCTTCCTCTGAGCCAGATTACAAATATTTGTTATTCTCAGCAAGTTTTCATGTTTTATTAATTCTACAGATGATATTTCATTTTTTAATGCTGGTTTCCACTAGTGGACTCTTTTGTATGTGAAAATAACGTTTTGAAAAAAAACTTTGAATGCTTTTATTTTGATAAATGTATAATCTAAAATGATAAAAATGATTAATTATTGCTATTCTACGATGACGTTTTAGTGCCATGTTGAAAAAGAAATTATAAGAATACAAGAATAGTCTAAATATTACGAGAATGAAGTTGAAATATTACAAGAATGAAGTTGAAATATTACAAGAATAAAGTTGAAATATTACAAGAATAAAGTCTAAATATTACGAGAATTGTCGAAATATTACGAGAATAGTCAAAATATTTCAAGATTGAAGTCGCAACATTTCGAGGTCAAAATATTTCAAGAATAAAGTCGAAATGTTTCGAGATTAAACTCGTTATACTAAGAGAATAAAGTCAAAATATTTTGAGATTAAAATCATAATACTATGAAAATAAAGTCTAAATATTACAAGATTAAAGTCAAAATAGTTCAAGAATAAAGTCGAAATATTTCAAGAATAGTCGAAATATTACGAGATTAAACTCGAAATATTATGAGATTAAACTCGAAATGTTTAGAGAATAGTCAAAATACTATGAGAATAAAATCAAAATGTTTTCAGAATAAAGTCGAAATATTACAAGAATACATTTTCACATATTTGGAATTTAATGAAGTAAATTGTTTAATTAAATTTTCACATAAATACAGAGACTTAATTCTCGAAGTATTTCACCTCTATTCTCGAAGTAATTTGACTTTATTCTCGAAGTGTTTCGACTTTAATCTCATAATTTTTTTTCTCAACGTGGCACTAAAACGCCATCATACTGTTCGAATGTGAGGGTTTTTATTGATCTTTTTTTCAACTCCGCATCATCAAATTAGGTCACACTAGGCTTTTTTTTTTGGTTAGTTTCCAAATGCAGGGTGATATATTTGTATTTTTTCACATTTAAATTAATTTACAGTCTTTTGTCCTTGATGATGCTTAGGGATGTGCAATATGATGATTTCATCTGATGCGTTTCATTTGCGTGCTGTTCTGACGTCCGCTTTTTCTGAAGCGCGCACACTAAAAAACTTGTCAAACAGCACCTGATTACTGGACTAAGTTATATTTTGCGGTAATACTGTCAAAACACACAAGGTTTACATATAGACTCTAAAATGAAAGTAAACCATTGAGAGAAAAACTGATACGTGTCTGTATATTTGACGCGTGCAGCTCTTAAAGGGACAGTACTAAACATGCAGCCGACTGTCATTAAAGGGATAGTTCACCCTAAAATATCATTTCTGTTATTACTAACTCTCACATGTTCTCCCAAACCTGCATTCATTTCTTTCTTGTGCTGAACACAAAAGAAGATATTTTGAAACCAAACAATTGCTGATCCACATTGAATTTGATAGTAGGAAAAATAAATACAGTGGAAGACCCACGTTTGGTTACTCACGTTTTTCAAAATAGCATTTAGGTTCAGCAGAAAAAAGAAACTCAGGTTTAAGTAAATTATGTTATAAAAAATATTTTGTGATTTATTATTCCTCTAATGTTAAGCAACAAAACACTAAGAGAAAATCAATTACTGCTCTTGACGGAAAGAATTTAACACCATTGCTTTAATAGGAATCAATCTATATAGTGTTTTATTTTTATATTTGTTCATTCAATTTCTTAAATGCTCCTGCTAAATACATCTATTGAACCTAAAAAAACAACAACGTTTTATTTGAATGTTATGTGTATTTGTAATGTGAATTTTTAATTTTTTTAATTATTACAAAGATTTTATCTTGGCCCACTTTGGCCTAAATATCTGCCTCTCTTTTTTCATATTTTGTTAGCTTAAAAGGCTTTGTATTTATAATCGAGAATAGTTTGGCTGTTATGCTCAGACAACTTGCAAAATAGTAAAAACAAAAAATACTGTGATACAATATTTTTGACAGTGATACTAGAAAATGTTTATTCCATATGCTGTTCTTTTAATATTAACTTTATTATTATGCTAAACACAAAAGTGTAAGTGTTGTACATTCAACAAGCAATTCACTGTGAACAAATTACTCTTATGATCTGGTTCTTTGTCATTCAGAAAGATTTACACATCAGTGTTAAATTCATAATCGGTAAACTAATCAGAACCATTATATAGAGTTCAAAAATCATTTTAAAACCAAAAAACATTTGTCGTTAAATAATATTTTTTTCATTAGGATCAACCGTGATTGTTCAAAGTCATTGATTGTGTAGATGAAATCAAATGTAAAATAAATCCAAGCACTTCAGTTTCACAGAAATATTATTGGCTGTAGTCTGGCATAGTGAAGCCCAGTCGAATAGACTTGTCCGTAACATGCTGGAAATGTAAAATGGAAAGACATAAAAAATGCGTTTTGCTGTTGACTGTCTATTTAAGCGCCTCGTTCCAGATCTAGTCAAATCCTGGCTTATATTCTGACTTTCATTCAGCTTGTAATGAACAAAACATTGTTTGATGTATGCTTTGGTTTGTACTTTTTCTATAACTAAGTCATAGTTAACACACCATGCTATATGTGAATACATTACACTACCGTATTATCCGCATTATAAGGCGCAACTTCAATGAATGAACTGTTTTCATATATAGGGCGCAACAGAATAAAAGGCGCATAGAAGATACTGCAGCCAAACGTTTGACTGGGTTTGAGTTATGCATCCACTAGATGGAGCTGTGCTAAGGGAATGTCAACAAAACAGTCAGATAAAGTCAAACTTCATTTTGACCATATATAAGGTGCTCTGGATTATAAGGCGCACTGTCGTTTTTTGAGAAAATTAAAGGCGCCTTATAGTGCGGAAATTATGGTGTATTGCAGAACGGAGAGGCTCTCAGGATCTGTTGTGTAACTGAAATCTGTATGTGGAGATCAGATCATAAGCTTGAGGTCCATGTCTATCTATACATAAATGAATATCCTTCTCCAAACTCGACAAGGTTTCTTAACGAAAACGCTCTTGCATGTCGTCTGTTCCCACGTCACCTGCAGCTGACTTGGATTTTCTCTCTTCCCGAGGATATTCACTCTCACCAGCATGCGTTCTGAGCTTCCACTGATGCTTTTCATGTTTCATTCTTTGCTTTCTTTTGTATGTATGGAAAAACTACAAATGCTGATACTGCGTTTAGTCGGGCTGCATCAGTGTCATAATGACTGAGATTTGATATTTAATGCTAAAGACAGATTTAATGCAATGCTTTTTCTCTTTATTTAACCAGCGGTGAGGCAGCTGAAGGACGCAGTGGACTCATCTATTAACAAGCTGTCCAACTTTGACGGTAAGAGCACAGATTGTGTTTATCGATTGATTTTGAAAGGCTGTTTTCACACTTCTGATGTTCATTTGAGGTGAACCATTCATGGACTCGAGAATGGAGCAGAGACTTGACATGTTTTCCTGTTTTATTCCACAGAAGTCATCGATGCACATCTTCAGAATAACCAGACGGCAGTGGACAACAGCTTGGCCAGTCCAGACAGGCTTAAAGGTATCATCACAGTTCTGTCACGTTCATCAAAGTTTAATCAAGTTTCTTTCTAGATTAAGCTCTGTTATAGGGAACATTGGTATGATGCAATCTGATGGCAATGGAGGCACATGGTTTCACCCTGACCTCTATTTAAAACCAAATTAAACAACTGCGCTCTCTGGGTGGCGGGAATGAGCATTATGGTTATTTTTAGCATCCTCAAAGAGCACGACCAGGTCAGGGTCATTACTGTAATGAGCTCTAATAAAATCATCGTCTTCGTGAAGTTTTAGCGCATTATTATTCAAATATGAATAGGTATACTACTTGTTGTGAATTTAATTTACATTTAATAATAATAATAATAATAATAGAAAAAAGACAAATTATACGTACGTTTTTCGTTTTTGCTTTAAAATGTTTAAAATCATTGATCTTAATAAATCATCATAACAGGTCAAAAAGAAAAAAAGTACAAATAAGATTGTTGTTTACACATTAAAATGTTCAAAACTATTTTGCATAATCATAATGTTTAAAACAAACTTTTTTATATTTAAATATATTCAGCGAGATAATGATATTAATAAATAAAAATAACAAAATCTGTTTGTAACTTTTTCATTTACATTTTAAAATGTTGAAACCTTTTCTATGTAAAAAATAATTGATAAAAAAAGTTACCTATTTGTTTTTCTTTTCATTTACTTTTTAGAATTTTGCACCATTATGCCTAATAATAATAATAAATATCATAATACTAATAAAATAAGTAATAATAATAGTTGAAAACAAACAAAAAATTGTTTATAAATATAATTGTAAAATCTTCCTGCTCATTCTGCCTAACAATAATAGGTTTAAAACAAACTACTTGTTGTACATTTTTTATTTACTTATAAAAACTTTTAAATCCTTTCTGCCTAAAAATAATAAAGATGATAATAGATAAAAATAACAAAAGCTATATTGTTTTTAGTTTAAATTTTAAATATTTAAATTCTATAATCAGTCAAAAAAAAAAAAAAAAAAAAAAGGAGAGTACATTCACTCTGGACCAGGTTATAACCTCATGAAACAGCAGTGCTGCTGATGATGTGTCATTGAGACCTTGACCTCGTCCTCTTTGTGCTCTTCTTGTGTGCCTGACCTCTCACACATATTAGATCATAATTCACCGGTCAACTATTGCCTCTGATGACATCACTTATGGTTTTCATCCATTCAGTCTGAGTCACTGTTTGTTCGCTACACTGTGCAAACTTATTCATGAACACTGAGTTCAGAAGATCTATCATGTGATGTAACTGCAGGGTGGGTGGTTTTCAGGTCATATATCGATTTAAATGTGCAATGTTTGAACTGATGTCTGAGAGGAATAGAAGAATCTAGAGAGCATTGACTGAAAGTTATTTTCCTGATTGACATTTACAACTTTCATCGAAGATATACTGAAGATTTGAGGTGCCCTTCATTCATATACATTGATGCATGAACATGTTACCAGGAGTTTTCTTTAGACCGATTTCACCAGACCACGTTTATAACTCTTTTTAGTCCACATGGATACTACAGCAGCACAAAACTAAATCTGCAACTAGTTTAGCATGTGACTGTATGTCCCTTTGGAAGCCCAGGTCACTCAAATGACCATGTGTGGGCAATAACTACCACCAGCCAGAGAGAATGAACTCCAGGGGGCTCACTCATTCACTCATTCATTGGCTGCTGTGAGGAATTGTGATTCATATATAAACAGCCATCAAACACACTCCAGTTTGGATATAGGTACTGAAGCAGAGAGCCTGGTAAAGATTGCGATCGCTGTATAGTTATGCTTATTTAACTGTTATTTTGGGTTATGATTGTGTCCCCCCTCTCATCTAAGTGGTCTCTTCTGCTCTGCCTCCATAGAAAACCAGACAGACGCTAAAGAGTGCGATATGTCAGATACTCTGAGCCCCAGCAAGGAGAAAAGCAGTGACGACACATCAGGTACGTGACACATGTGTAATGTATGAATTGCTGTGTTTAGCTACCATAGCTTTCCAAGATATAATAAGTGTTATATAAAAAACCTATATCTATCTTATAATTTATAGATTATGTAAACAGGGTCTGATTTTAATTTGTTTTTGTTTGGTCTGTGTGATCTTTTTGTCTATGCTTTATTTATTAATTTTTTACATTGTCTTTAATTCTTTATTTCCTTAATTTTTTTTTTTTGTCTTTTCTTTTTCCATGTTTTCTTTTTCTTTCCTTATATTTTTGTTTGTTCTTTTCCTTAAAATTTTCCATGTTTTATTCTCTTTTTTTGTATTCTTGTTTTCATGTTTTCCCTTTCTTTTTTTCTTGCCTTTATATTTTTTATATTTTTTTCAGTTTTTATTTGTCTTTGTCTGTTTATTTCTTTCTCGCTTTTTCCATGTTTTTAATTTTTTATTTTCCTTAAAATTTTCCATGATTCTCTTTTTGTGTTCTTGTTTTAATTCCTTTCTTTCTTTCTTTCTCTCATTTCAGACGGACAAATGGATGAACAAGAACTGAACGAGCCCCAGAACAGGGTTTCTCTTCTGAAAGGTAATCCCTCCATTCTTTTGTGTGGAAGTTTTCTTTTCAGCTTCCCTGTCTGAAACGCCAGAGCTGATGTGGGTGTGTTTGTGTGTTTTGGCTGGCCTGAACTGTTAGTCACCCTCTTTATCTGCACTCATTAGGGCTCAGGGGACTGGCATGTGTGTGTTGTTCCCCAGTCTTTCTTTATATGGTCTGCAGCTGCTGGAGAGGACAGCTGCGGGACCCAAAGGTGTCCTCCTGGCAGGTTTCATCCTGGTTTGTCTCTTTCCCCTCGCCCTACTTTATGTTCCACTGGAGGACAGCCTTGAATCTAAACCAATTACAGCCCAATTAGACCCTGAGCGCTTTCACAGTGTCATGTACAGCTGCTGCTCAGATGTCTGTCAGTCAGAAGAAGGGTACAATGTATCACTTTTTAGTTTCTCTGAAATTCTAAATGTGTTTAATGTTACATTTTAAAAACGGATGTTCCGCTCCAAACTGAATATTCTGTAATCGTTTTACTTTAATGTCATTCTAAAATCTGTATAACTCGCTCTCTTTTATGGAACACAAACTAATGTGTTATTTGTTGGGGTCCCAGCGTTCCTCAAAATATCTTTGTTTTATGTTATTTAGAGGAAAGTCACATTTAGACCCAGATGAGGATGAGTGAATGATGACTGCATTATCTTTTATTGGATTGTGCCTTTAAATGGATTTTTAATGCTATCTTAGAATATTGCTCAAACTGTGGCTTTGCACAAAGCACCTAAAAATAAAAGAGACAGTCATACACAGGCAGAAAGTGTTGGGTGAAAATTTTAAGTCATTGTCTCCTAGAAAAAGTATGAAGAAAAACAGTTTCAAGCTGCATTTTTAGAATGAATGACGATGAAATAGACACTAGGGCGATGAGTTGAAATGGCACTGATCTCTTCTGGTAGTTTGTTTTCTGGATGTCATAGTGGCTCGAGGACGATTGTCCCCTTCTCACGCGGTTCATCTCTGATGGCATCGCCCCAGTTGTGACTCAGGCTGAAAATATTGAGATCCTTCATCTACTCTCACACTGCTGAGTCACACCAGACAGCAGGACATTTGTCTCCCACACATCCGGTTTTAATCAAATCTCATCTGTAGGGTCACATCATGAAAACAGGATTTGAGGTTGAAGTTTTATACAGCCATACATAACGTTCATAATAAGTAAATAATCAAGAAATGTAGACTATACCATAAAATCAGCTCATTCAGAAATCAATATGATGTCAGAGTCATGAGCTCATTAATATATAAACACCCATCCTTGCATATTCACTGCCTGATGAATATTCAGCAACCTAATGCACTCTAAGTGTTATTTGAGATGTGATTATGGGTGTTTTTGAGTAAAACTAAGTGGACTTTGTGTTTGTGTAGTTCTAGTTGTGTGACTCATTTGACCTGCAGAACTCTCTCTGTATCTGTCCTAAATAAGAGATGTGACACAGCAGAAGGCTCTGTGTAGGCTGTCCAGAATGCTCTAATTAATCTGTTTAAAACTCATGTTTTCACACCAGTTTTTCCTCGTTTTTTCAGATTTTTTTAGCAATTAGGCAAGTTCTCATTGAACAAAAATGTTGTTCAGACTCGCCTGGCGTTTGGTTTAATTCAGTCTAAGTGGGCTGTCGTGATTGCATTGAGCTCATGTCCTTTAACGGCACGTTAGATAAGGAGCGCTGGCTCGGATCAGGGAGGAAGTGCCAGTTTCAGCACCTCATTGTTCGAGGGCACACTTGATGCCAGACAGACTCAGAGGCGGCCAAGACCAGAGGGATGTGTGCCGCTGGAGCTTTTCTCTGCCGCCTTGATTAAAGCATGCATATACAGCATACATATTCTCTATACAGTGATATATAAATAATTATGTCAAAGAATTATCTTTGGAAGATTATGGAAAACATTGAGGCGTAAAGTGCCTTCATTTTGTATAAAATTGGGTGCCGAGCCAAAACAATACAACCAAGAAAAGTTAGAAAATTTTTCATCACATTAAATCAGGTTCTCAACCTTTTTGAAAAAATAAAAAGATTATATCTGTGGTATACTACTTCTGTAATGAGAGAGCAGCTTTATCCCCATTTAATACTGGTATTTCCCAAATAAATATTGATATTCAATTATATTGAAATCAGAATAATTAAATTTCTGATTTCAGAACATTAAAAAAACTGAATATTCTTCAAGGTTCAATTATGAATTTGTATGTCTTATAATTTTTAAAGTGATTTTTAACTCACAAATAGCATATCTTCTCAAAATGTAACAATTTCTATACTCAATAATATATTTATATTAGAGCTTGGCATAAGAAATTTGTATTCATCCGAGAAATGTACATTATTTTTTAGGATTTTTAAATCATTTTCAAGACTTATTCCAGGTCTTAAAGTCTCAATTTTAAAATGTATTAATAAATCCTTCTGGTTCTGGGGTTCTGGTTCTTACCGTTTTGGTAGGTTTATTTTTTTATTTTTTTATTAAATATTTCTATAGATTTTTTTTTTCCAGCTTTAAATTATTGCAAAAGCAGCAAGATTTATTTTTATTTTTTTTAGTTAACTCCAGTAACCCTGGAATGAAATATGGTGATGGTTTTCATCGTGACCTTTAGGTGTTTTTGTATTATACATGTATAATTTTTTTACCCCCTTAAAAATGCTCCATCCCATGTGTTTTTGAGGCAGATATCTTAATTGTAACTCAATTAACTGTATTCATCTTGGATCATTAATTGTTTTTGCATAATGATTTGGTTTGTCCAGAAAGCATTGGTAAATGCACCACTAGGAGGCGCTGTTGAATTGCTCTTTCACCCCTAGCTTGCATCTACACCGAGGCGTCTGGCACGAGTTATTCAATTGCCTTAATGAAGAGTTATCTGAACACATGTAACCTTATACGGCTGTGCTCCTCAATCTCAGCCATAAAATCCTTTGAGACACTCTTGATGAAATCACAGATGAAGGAGCAGAATGAGATTACACATCACTTCATGCCCTCTCTCATTAACTACATGGCAAAGCTTCAGAAACACCGCTTAGTTTGTTACATCATTTTCCCCTGCCCGCAGTAAACACCCTTCGTCTGACATCATGACAGATTACCAGCCCTTAAATTAGCGCATGATTTCACCCACATCTGTAGCGTGTTCAGAGAGGGGGACGTTCATCAGTTTATGGTCAGAGGAGGTTTCCCAAAAGTCTGTTGTTACACAAGACCACATGAGAGACCAACTGGATGCTCCTCAGAGAGACTGCAAATGTGCGTTTGCTCGGCATGAAGTCTTATGAGGGAACGCAGGAGAATGTCTAATGTCTCTTTTGCTTGGCATGGTGCAGATCATCTAAACGGCCCATTTGTAGATCGTGCATTAGAGCCGTCTGAGCGTGTGCTGGACTTACGTAATCAGGCTTCAGGTTGTGTCCTGTCGTCTAAAGTCAGTGTATTTTGGATATTCTGTTGTACGATGCAAGCAGGGTTGTGCATGTTGTGCATTTGCACTCGAGTCGTTCACTGAGCAAACAGAAATGCATCATTCTTCACATAATGAACTGATTCTGAGCAAGCATCTTAATTTTGGTTAGGAGTAATCATGTTTCTGCCCATGAGGTCGAACAGAATGTGTCGTTTGTGGCGCCGGAGTAACTGACCCATCGTGATGGATTGGTCTCACGCTTACAGCGGCTTTGGGCTTTTAGGAGAAGCATTTTTAGCACAGATACGTTATTTATATGTCTGCAGTCTGTTTTTAGGAGCTGCAGCATTTTACATTTACATTCCTGTGCAAAAGTCTCTTGGCTTTCTGAGAGCCAGAAATGCAATATTCATGTAAAGCAAGTAAATAATAACTTAAAAGTCCAAAAGTCCAGATGTGGGTCCAAACTACATATGACATTGTGAAATTGATCACAACCACAGTTTTGATATTCAAATTTATCTATGCAGTAAATGGTAGAAAAACTATTCCACTTTTGGGGTGTTTTTTAATTTATTTTAGCTATTTTATCATTGTCTCATTGATTTAACAGTTAATATGTTTAAATGAAGTGGTATTAAAATCACTACATTATAATAAAAAAATATGCTTTTACTTACATTTACAGTATTTAAATGCTCAAATAGTTACATTTTTGCTGAATTGTGTTTTCGAAACTTTTTCACAAGAATTCAGAAGTTCCACTTACTATATCACAAAAAAAACGATCTAAATGCACAGTTTCACAAAATTTTATAAATCATTGCCAAATGCAAATTGTTCCAAACTAAATACTGTAACTAAACATATTTGTAACTAATGGCTACTTATTGTTGCAATTATTGTAGTTATAAAACAATTTAAATTATATATATTTTTAATTAAGTTGTATTAAAATTACTTGATATATAAAATATGCTTTGATTTAATTTTTTTTTATTACATTTAAATTTAAATAACATTTTATCAAAAACAAATTTTGCAACCCTAAAGTCCCAGAGTTAGTTTTATAACGTTATGCCAAATTATACCCCAATGCAAATTTTGCCTGAACTGAAACCTGAACTAATAGCTTCCTGAAGACGTGAAAAAATAATTGATCAATGCTTGAGTCTCTGAGGGATAGAGTAATTAACAAAAGTGAGGACTTCGTAACAAGCTGCATGTTTTGAGGCATCATTCATGTTCATGCAGGATGAGTTATTAATTTCAAGTAGGTTTCACTCATCAGTTTATCTCTTGATGCCGTGTTTTTTCTTCATGCTCCCTCACTTCAGCATCTGCTCTGTGTGTGTTTGTAGAAATGGACAGGAACCTGGAGTCAGGAGACACAGAGCAGGTCATTCCTCACCTCCACCGAGAGCTGCAGGAGGCCCAGGAGCTCGCCAACACCGGCAAACAGAGATGCCTCGAGCTGCAAGGTACGCTCCTTCAGTAGCTTTAATAATCATGACTGCACTGGCATTAGTGTGAAGCGCTGACCGTCTTTCTCTCATCAGCTCTGCTGGAGGAGGAGAGGAGAACCAACAGACAGCAGACTGAAGAATCTGCGAAACAGATCCGCTTCTTACAGAGTGAGCCGTTTCACTTACATCTTTACAATCTTCAAAAAGACTTCTAAATATAATCATCAGGATGAGTTGATGGGTTGATCAGTTTTAGTCTTGAAACTGAAATTAAAGGGGGCATAACACACATCTCATGTTAACCTTGAGGACCCATACAGTAACCTGCATTCTTCATATCTCCAAGAAGTCTTTAGTTTTAGCGTATTTATTAAAGAAATACACAGCTTTACGATTCCTAAGATTCATAACCATTACTTCTGCCGGTGGGCTGCATGTGCTTGAGCACTTATTAGACTATGTAGACAACTGAAGGCTCATTATAATTATTTAAATGGTTAAATTATTAATAAACATGCAACTAATTCGACTAATGTTTAAAATTGATGACTACTAGTCGACCACAAAAATCCTTAGTCAAGGGCTGCCTTAATCTAAATTGTACATAAGGTGGTTTTATCAACTTTTTAATGATATAATCATGTTTCTGCTCTAATTAATAATAAAGTCAAGAGGTAAAGTCAAAAAATAAAGAATATTTATTAGTGCATATATTTTTGAAAAAGCGCTTTTCTGGAGTTATTCTTTTTTTTCAATCTTGATTATAAAAATTTAATTTCTTCCTGTGATATATTTTGTTTTATTGACATCTTTATGTGGTTGGAACGCACAAGATGTTAAGTCATACAAATTTATTAATCTTACTTTCTGATGTTCATTCATGTTTACTTTTTTGTTGTAACTAGTTTGTACTAAGGTGCTGCATGAAGAAGCATTAAAACAACATTTATTTCTTGAATTTAGTTATGAAAATGACATTATTTTGAGACTTTATTTCATATCCAGAGCTTATTGCAGTTATTGGATTCCAGACACACTACAAGTACTGAACTGAAAACAGCATTGACTAAAAAAAAAAAACTGTTTTCAGGATAATGGAGTTGTAAAATCAGTGATTTCTGCCCTCCCAAACCGAATATTTTCAATTGCCATGTTTGAATTTTTAGACCTAATTTCACCCATTAATCGTTTCTAAATCTCTGTACCTCTTCTTTGTCTTCAGCTCAACTGGCGAAGCTCCAGTCTGATATGGAGGCTTTGCGTGAGCAGAGAGAGAACACTATCAGCATCACTCGAGAGGAGCTCTACAGCGCACAGGAGGAGATCCTGGTTCTCCGGCACGCCATGGAGACCGCCACCGCCGAGCGGGAACGAGAGATCGCCACCCTGCAGGGAGACCTGAGCAGCGTCACTGCCGAACTGGACAAATGGAGACAGACGGCAGCCAAGTATGAAGTGGAGATCAGCAACCTGCAGGCCAGCTTCCAGCTCCAGAGCCAGCACCAGGAAAGAGCTAGTCAACTCCAAGGTACGCTAGCCCTAGCTCAGCAATATCACTGTTAAACCCAGACCTAGCATGTCGTCATCCGCTCTCCTGCGTTGAACCTCCTGTGTCCCTGATGTGCTGTTTGGCTAGAAAGGTTCCCTGTTTGTCATAAATCAAGCTGACTTCAGAGGAACACGCTGAGATCACTGCTCTGGTGTTTTGTGATCGCTCTCTTTTCTAGCGCCTTTGATTCCTGTTTGGAAACATTTGTTTCCGCTCATTTGCTTTGTTTGAGTTCAGTTTTTCTGAATTACTGGCCTTGAGAAGAGAATTCGAGTTAAAGGAGTAGAAAGCATGCAGTACTTTTTAATAGATTGGGGTCGGTGAGATTTTTATTCAGAAAAGACGCATTAAATGCGACCGTTATGACATTTATGATGTTACAAAAGGTTTCTATTTCACTTAAATGCTCTCCTTTTTGTTTTGTTTTTAAGCTTTGTATTTATCTAAGAATCAACCATTAATAATAATAAAAAAAAGTTTCTTGAGCAGCAAATCAACATATAAGAGTGATTTCTGAAGGATCATGTGACACTGAAGACTGGAGGAATGATGCTGGAAATACAGCTTCGAATCACAGGAATAATTAATTGATTACAGTAAAATAGAGTATAAAAGAGCCATTCTAAATTGTAATATTTTTTCACAATTTTACTGCATTTTTAATCAAATAATGCAGTCTTGGTGAGCTTTTAAAAAATATTTTAATCTCACAGACTTCAGACTTTTAAATAAGTGTAAATTCAAAGATTGAATATATCTCCCCACAGCAGAGTGTAATGTTTTATAGGCTAAACTATCAAGATATTGTGATTTTAGTTTATTCAGTGTGTTTAAGTCTGTACTTTTCTTCACATATTGAGAAGGCACACATGCGGTATTAATTTCACTGGGGTCTTTCTCTCCAGACCCTGTTTAATGTGTTCAATCAAGAGTCACGGAAACAGTTTTATTATCGTCCATCCTGCTGGGTTTGTTTATTATTTATCGGATCCTTGTTTTGTTTTTCACAGAAAAATGTGCATAAAAGTGTCCCGACAGTGCTTCTCAGATCGCTTAAAGCCATTTTAGCCTACAAAGAATCTCAAGCAATTAAATTAAACATGACCCGATAAAATTAACTCTAGTGATGTACCAAAATAAAAAAAATCCAATCTGAAACCAACAGGTCTGGACACACACACACACACTCGATGAAAGACAGAATATGAAAATGTTAAATTAGCCTGTGTTTGGAAAAATTTCAAAATGTGTTTTTTTGTTTTAATTTAGCGTAATCACTGTGATGGCTTTAACGGCTAATATATTAAATTTTAGTGTATTGTATAAAGTTATATTGTAAAAAAAAAATTATGTAAATGCAAATAAAAACATTGTAATGTTTATTATATTTTCTGCCAAATATGCATAACAAATGTTTTATATTTGATTTTTATTGTAAATTATAAATTACATATTTGTACGTTTTATACAACTTTTAAAAATATATATTTAAGTGTCTTTTTACAACTGTATATAGTAATTTAATATATTATTATTATTATTATTATGATTATTATAATAATTATTATTATTATTTTATTTTTTTTGTTAAATGTAAAAATTATAATGTAAAAAAAAAAAAAAAATTAACGTAATGATATTTCAGTGAGCTGAACAGTGGTTGCACTTTAATACATTGTTATGGGGTGTTTGGTGTGGGAGTATAGCGAATCAATTTTGTAATGAGTTTTTCTCTGTGTTTGTGTGTGTCAGGTGAATTGGAGAAGCTTCAGGGCGAGTGCTGTAGTCTGCAGAATGAATGTGACGGTCTGCGGGCTGAGAAGACAACACTGAAGCAGAAACTCCACAGACTAGAGGAAGAGCTCGACAGGTGGGTCGCTTTCACACAAACAACATAAGTGAGTCAGGTTTAAACGGTTTTTAACATCAGTTCAGATTCCACACCTGCTCTCTTAAATGAAGAATGTTTGGATCACCATATTGCACAACAACTGCATCTCTCTGTATTTACAAAAGACTTTTTCAATGATGCTTTTTTTTTTTTTTTCAAAGAACTGGTTACATTGTAATACTTAAGTACCTTTATCCTGTGCTTAATCTCTGCTCTAGGCAGTGTGTGTACCTCTCACTGCTATGAGCTCATCTGCCCTACAGCTTCACATTAATATTAGGATTGTTCTACAGCATTCTTTCCCATGACACAAATTATTCCATTCATTAGTTCATATTGTGAAAACAGCCTTTATTTTCCGTTCTTTGTTTCTCAGCTCCAGAGAGCAGAGCGCGACGTTGAGCAGCAGCCTAAACGCTCTGGAGAAATCCCAGGGTGCCCTGGAGAACAAACTGGGCTCGATACAAGACCAGCACCAACAGGACGCTAGCAAACTGAAGATCCAGCTAGCTCAAGCCGAAAGCCGCACCAGGGACCTGCAGAAAGAGGTACAAGCAACCTAAGACCAGCCAGATCTTTATTGAAAACACATTAATTGCTTTTATTCAGCAAGGATGCATTCAAATAATCAGACGTGACAGTGAAGACCTTTATAATAGTTGAATTTCAATTTTTAATCTAATTAATCACAGGTTGCTGAAAATGCCCCCAAAAGATAATTTAAACCTATTGTGTTAAATGTTTATATTATAAGATAATACGATAAAAGAAAAAGATCTGTTTATTTTTTGTTCATGCAATGAAAGTGACTAGTGACCAAAACAGCTTAGTTAACAACAGTATTCACAATATCTTCTTTCATGCCGTGCAACACAATATTGTGTTTACATTTTGCACAATATTAACTTATTTACTGAACTGTTGAATAAAATAACATTTGCACTCTTGTTCTTTGTGACAAAAACAGCACTCCTGTGATATTGCTCTTGCTGCTGGTGTGATATCGCTGAGATAAACTTATACAGGGGCATTTTTTGACCCAATATCTTGAATTTTTTGTTTCCCTGCATTATATTTGTTAAGTGCCAACTGTATGAAATATAAGACAATGCACCGGTCTGGGGGCGGGGCCAGTGCGTTAACTGCATTAAAATATTTTAATTGCATAACTAATTATTTAAATTAAGGTGTGACAGCTCTAGTTAATAATGTTAAAAAATATTTCTTTCAAATAAACAATCTTTTGCATTTTTTTTAATTCAGCAAAGCATCCTGATAAATAAAATCCCCACAAAAATATAAAGCAGCACAACTGATTTCAACTGATAATAATCAGAAATGTCTCTTGTGCAGCAAATAAGAATGATTTCTGAAGATCATGTGACACTGAAGACTGAAATAATGATGCAGGAAATTCAGCTTTGCTTCACAGAATTAAAGTACATTTTGAAATATATTCTCATAGAAAGCAGTCGTTTTAAATCGCAATAATATTTGACAATATTAGTGATTTTACTGTATTTTTAATCAAATAAATGCAACCTTGGTGACCAGATTGTGCTACTTTCAAAAACATAAAGGAATCTTAGATTGCACAATCTCTGTTTCTCTCCAGTACGACGACACTCAGAATCTGCTCTCAGATCTGCGGCAGCGCTATGAGCAGACGGAGCGGGAGAAACACTCAATCCACGACGAGCTGGAGCAGTGCAAGGTCAACCTCAAACTCCTGCAGGAGAAAAACAGCAGTGTGAGTCTCACATCCCACACAGTTCATTAGCAAAGCATCACGAAACTCCAACATTAAGATCTTACTCCAATTAACTAGCTGTCATCCACATTACACCTTTATCGCAGTTATCAGCAATCAGTGATGGATCTTACCTCACTGTTTCGCACGGCTCTGGAAAACACATTTACGGCACGATTTTGTGAGTCGTTAGCAAAACTTATTCGCAGTTCAACATTTGTAAGCATCCATAAGTGTATTCAAATATCCTGTAATACTCAAAAAAAAAAAAAAAAAAAAAAGCTGTAGTTAAAAATACTCAATCTGTTTCATTGAGTATTATTATTGTTTAGAAGCTCATATTAATTAACCCCTCGAAGACTTTTTCACTTTCAGGTTTTCCTTGTCTTTTTATCATTATGACCCAAGAGAAGAATGTTTTCTTTTTACACATTTTACCATAGATTTCTCATTTTTGGCCAGCTGTACACTTTAGTTATTTTTTATGTGCTACACAAAACAATAGTTATCACATTAATCTCCCACAATCCCTTGCACACTGCTGATTGGAGTCAGACTTCATGTGTCGTTGATTTGAAATGAACACGGATGAATTGTTCTGTAGTTGAATGTTCGCTGTGATGTATTAATGCCTTGAACACTGACGTCCTGCTTCTAGATGTTCAGATGTGTTTGTGATTCTGGGGTGTTTGTATTGATTTATGTTCGGCCCCTCCCACCGCACCCCTTTATTTGGCTGTTTTTGTTTGTATATGTGTGTATGTTTGTTGTAGCTGTTCGACTCCCCCAGCCTGATTTCCGTTGAATAGTTTGAAGATTGATTTTTTGTTTTATTTGTAATATCCCTTCCCTCCTCTAGCCATCCATATTGCAGCCTGTCCAAGCCATTTCCATCGGTCTGTTCCTGGCTTTGCTGTATTGGTGCTTCGGCCAGTTGTGGTAGAAAGGTACACACGCTCCTGTTGAGTCTGTTTGTGTGTCTCTGTATATATCATCACGTATATACGACCCGTGCATGGCAAACTCTCATCCGTCATCTCTGCACCCGCTTCGCCCCAAAATCCCTTTTCGGTGCTTGGCGTCAACGTGGGAACTCTTAACCGATTCCTCGTCCACCCAGAATCACCAATTACTAACCCAACACATTACCTGTCTCGTCTTGCTTGGATCGGCGTATAAATCTCTGCATTCAGGGATTTTGGATGCTTTTTCATTTATTTATTTATTTATTTTATTTCCGTCTGGGGCTTTTTGGTCATCACATCATCTTTCGTTTGCTGTTCTTCTTTACTTGTATACATTTAAAGGCATTTTTCATCCAAATATGAACATTCTGTCATCATGTACTCACTCCAGTGTTGTTTCAAACCTGTGACTTGCTGTCATTCAAAGAATTCAAAAGAAGAGGTTTAGACAAATGTTCATGCTGCTCTTTTCCATGCAGCGAGAGATCAGCAGATGACAAGCTTTATAGAAATATCTAAACTGCACAGTGACAGTCCATATAACACCTGCATGATATTCAAAGTCCTACAATAGAATTTAGAACAGAAACAGACAATTTATGTCAATAATTTCTGAAAATCATTTAGCTTCCTATAACAAAAAAGGGACATTTTTTTTATATTCAAACTTGGTGCATTAAAGCTGCCGTCGATAACTTTTGACGCTCTAGCGGTTAATAAACAGAACTGCTTGCGTCTTGCGGAAGAACATCGTAGCCGGAACTACTTCTCTCTGTTTATGTCTATGAAGAATCACAAAGGTACTGGGTTACTCCGCCGCGGTACCCCCGAAGCAATCTAAAATAGTCCGAATATAAACACTTATTATAGGTGTATACCTAATGATTCAGGACAAGCCAAAAACACGGTTTGGAAAATGGATTCATGTTGTACTCACTTATTATTTACATTTTTCTACATTTTGAACACAAACAAAGTTACGGACCGCAGCTCTGATTGGTTGTTTCTTACCGGGAGCGGATGTATTTCTGCAAATGGCAATAGGACACTGGGAGGAGCCAGAGGAGCTTGATTTTTTCACAGATGATCTGTCTCATATTCTACTGTCAGGACATAATGACAGGTTTAACAAATATGTAAAAAAATATATTTTTTACAAAAGTTACCTACTGCAGCTTTAAGATAAGTTTTGCCATCAGTGGGACTTCGCAATGTTTCTTACTCAACTACTTATTCCCTTTTTATAAGATGAGTTTCTTGTTTTTATATGGATTTCTGTATTTCCTGACCTGAAATATGAGCCATATAGATTGCATAAATCAGAGAGGAAAAAATAGCTGTGCCAAAATAAATGTAGCCATCCATATAAATAAGATTATTTTGATTACAACAGCACTATTAATAAAATATTATATACATTTTATTCTAATTTTACTTTGTCCATAAAATTCTTTAAAAATGTAATAATCGTTCAATACATTTTCAAAGTACTGTTCAATATTATTGAATTTGGTTATTTTTATTTTAAAATAATAAAAGTAATCACAATATATGAAAGAAATATTTTTATTATGTTTTTAGAGATTGACATCCCTTTGTCACTGTTTATACAAGAAAAAAAGCAGCAGGAATATTCTGGTAAAATGCATACAGGTTTGAAAGAACACAAGGGAGCAAACGATGTCCAATTTGTCATTTTTGAGTGATCTGTTCCTTTAAATGCAGCTTTACTTTCTTTGGCTTTGAAGAAAGCCGGTTGTGTTTGCTTAATAACTCCTGTGAGGTAACTGGTTCTCCCAGTTTTACTTAAATATTAGCTTTTCCTGTCTTCTCCCTCTCTCTCTCTGTCTCTTTAGCTCCAGTCTTCAGTGCTTCTGTCCCGGTTACTCTGGTGCATCTTAAATAACGAGCTTTATTAATTGCATTGCTGTTGTTTCAGAGCGGTTGGATGCCCTGGATGCCGATGGTTGCCGCAGTGGTCGCTGTGACAGCAGTGGTGCTTTATCCCAACTTGACCAAGAGCTCATCCTGAGAACCAATCAGAACACTCGTCGTCTCAACCACTTCCTGTCCCCAGCACGGCCCTCTGTCCAATCCCAACGTTCGGTCTAAACCTGAACCTAATACCTCTCACTTTGACAACACAACCCCCGATGTCTGTGTAAAATGCAAATGTATATAGTATAAAAAGAAAGAGGGAATAAAGTTGTAATGCATATTATAGAATAAATAATCTATCAGCGTTTTTGTCACTCGAATGGAAATTTTGATGATTAAAAATGGCGTCAAACTAGGTCTATTTTCACGTTTTCTTGAATGGGTACCATGCAAGTTTTGGTTTCGTGGCCTCTTCTTGTGGTTTGCCATCTAAGTTGTGGTAATCCATCTAGATGTGCATCCAAATGAGGATCTGAACTCTAGGGCACTGAGCGGAGAAGTGCCTACTTTAAATACTACTAGGACTAGTTCACATTAAAGTGCCACTCATGCAGCGTCTCATCGATTCGAATGAAAAAAAAAAGTTTTAATTGCACGTCATCTGTGCTGTTATTGTGTGTTCGAGCCGACATGCTTCTAGCACAGTGATGTCGTCGTTTCTCTTGTACCTTGTGTTATATAAAAGCAAATGTTCATGTCTGGAGACACTACAAGTATCTAGGTGATCTTACAATTCAACGTTAGGATTGTGGTCAGTGTCAAACAGATGGAGAGCTGACCTAAAAAACAATTGTTGTAGCTTTTTACCAACATACTGTCCTGCTGTTCGGACTGAGATGTCGTTAAAACTCCTGCAGTACCTCTTGATAAAGGCTCTGGGATTTTGCTGCCTTACCTGTAACACACAGGTTTCTTCTCACAGAGTGAAATTGGATGCAAAGGCTTTAAAATGAATGGGGTTAATGGGTGATCCGCTCTCGTGAAGCACAGAAATGGGTGAGAGTGAGTTATTCTGAGGGTGAACGGGAATGTGTTGTTTAAATGTGGATGTGCCAGCTGCTTTGAGACTGCAGGAAGATGAATTAACCAATGATGTGTTTAGTGTGTGGTTCACATTTGTCTGCTGTGCTGTAAATAAACAGTCGTGGAGCAAAAAGCAGAGCTCATCTGGTTCAACGTTTCCAGGACTTTGTTTTTGCATCTTTTGTTTCACTGGAAATTCATACTGCAACAAAAATCCATTGAACACTTCAACATGGATTTGACTATGAATGCAAAAAAGCAATGCTTGTAGCACAGAAAGGATAGCTTTAAACAGATCTCTTGCAATGAAAGTAGTGTTTTTTTTTGATGTTGTTCTTTAAAAAGCATGATGGACTTTATTTCTAAAGTCAGCGTGGAACATCGTCCTTCACGTCAGAAGAATGCTCACAGGCCGTTTGTAAATATGTATGTATGAATGTTTGTGTGTAAATATGTTAGTCACAGAATAAACATTGGATATAAATGATATCAGTCACATCTAATCTGCTGCTCAAGCCAGTTTTTAGGATATGATGCGTTGGCCTTTTCTTATCCTTTTACTTGGGACACCAGTTCTTCGTTCAAGTTCGATTAAGATTAGTTTTATAGATGCATTTGTATCTCTAATTTGCCGTTTTTGACCAAGCGCTTTTCTTTTTAATTGCAAATTGAAGTTTTGGAACTCGTTGATGACGACAAACAGAACTGAGGAAAAGATGCTAACGGTGATGTAAAGTTAAACAGGTCGTAGCTGAACCTATAAAACCTGGTTTTTGTAAGCATAAAGTTTCTATTTGTGATTCTCTGTCAGTTCATAGTGGTGCAATAAAGTTTCTCACAAGTTAAACATGAGCCTTTGGGCAAAGATCTCTTTAAACTGCTCGCCAACCAAGTCAGTACAGTACAGCACACTGCCTGTATATATTTCTATTCATAAATACTGAGTTTTTTTTTTTCTTGAACCGAGAGAGCTTGGAATTACACTTTTGTTTCAAACATCAAAGATCGTTAATTGTCCAAATTCTATTTTGTAAAGACACAGAATGATATAACACAGTTTCTGGAATACAGAAAGGGTATCTGCACTAACAAGTGTGATGTGCATGACTTCAATAAAACAACTTCACTTTACTTGACTAGCTTGATTCTTTGTGGTCTACACCTATTTCATCTATTTTTAGCTATATCAGCATATAAAAGTTTTTTTGTTTCTGTATGGGTTTTTCAAAACTAATAATCAGTATATTTTAGGAGGCGAACATTCACAAACGTTAGAGTGATTGCACCGTTTCTAACAGGTTCTGGTTTCATTAGTAATTTTAAATGTACAAAAATAGTCCGTTATGCTGCTTGATATTGTAAACTGGTATTTTATATTATTTAAATAACCTATCATAATCATAAATGCATTAATTTGATTAAGTTTAAACGTTTACTGTACTTTATATATATTTGCATACCTATAGCTGCTAATGAAATAGATGTCATGAATATTCACAGAAAATTGCTTAGAGTTGTAAAATAAGATGAATAGGCTCCTCATGAATCTAACACAAAACATTAGGCATAGTGTGTTAAAATGTTTTCAGCTTGAACACAAGATGGCAGCCCTAACAAAATTTTTTTTAGAAGCGGTCATGTTTCTCGTTTCTTGTGCATTATGAAGCGTCTTCGGCATTTACAAGGCCATATGTTTGTTCTCAGGGCGAGATTATTAAGTGTATAATCTCCTTGATCTTTATTGCTAATAAGGTGTGGAATGTCTGGAATACCTTTGCTGAATTGTTCTATTGTCTGGAAATCAGGACGGATCTGTAAACTTGAGATTCAGTGTTTCCTGCGGCGTTAGAAACACATTCTCATGGAGTCCTGATAGAATGTCAAAAAGCAGTGCCGAAGCTCATCGACTCCTCTCTGACACACTCGGGGCCTCGCTTTGACATGTCTGTGGTGTGGGAGTGTAACCGGGCCTGACTCAGGACAGCAGCGATGATAGGAAGCTCCCCGCCCCGTCTGATAGCACTACACACCCTCATACTGAGATTTATGCAACATCAGTCGTATAAGCAGCGAACTCAAATCACAAGTTAAAGACGAGTAATGCATGTGCATCTGATATAAAATCATGCACTGAATAAATGCAATAAAATAATCAGCGATCAAACAAAACAAAACATATCAGTTTACTATTATACAATAAAAAAATTAAATGCATGCCTTTTATGACAAATTAGTATTTTAGCTAACCGTGCCGAGAACGTATTAAAGGTTTTTTTGGTTGCACAAGAAGAAATTCCTTTTGAAAATCTTTAATGATTAACTGGAAAACACATTAAAAGTATATTGCTCAAAGGTTCAGCCTCACAATCAAAGCAGTTTGGTAAAACACAGATTCATTGTTAAATAGGTGCCCTTCAGACAGAAAATGTGCCTCTGATTCTATTACAATGAACAGTGCTGATCTCTAACAGAGACATCCTGATGATTCAGATGCACCTGGAAATGTGATGCCAGCACTATTAAAGATCTCATGCGATCTGCTTTACCAGCAGTACGTCATCCTACAGATGGGTCGGTCCGTGCCGTGCCTGAGGGCCTCAGTTTGGTGCAGCCTGTGGGTTTGAGTCCAGACAGACAGACAGAGGCTGTAATCTGTGCTTCAGACGCATTACTCAGCTCAGAGAGGTGAGAGACTATCACTTCAGTCATTGCAATCTTTCTCAACCGACTGATGCATCATCACCGTCATCACTGAGGTTAAAAAATAACATGATTACAGGACGGACTTCTGCAGCGAACACAACACATATTTACTTCAGGATATTTAAAAACCTCTTTCAGTCTTTATTTAAAGGAAGAGCTCACCAAAAAATGACAATTTGCTGAAAATTTACTTAGCCTCGGGCCATTCGATGTAGTTTATTTCTTCATCAGCTTTATAGGAATGAAGCATCACACCTACTCATCAATGGATGCTCTGCAGTGAATGGGTGCCGTCAGAATGAGAGTCCAAACAGCTGATAAAAACATCACAATAATCCACAACCACTCCAGTCCATCAGTTAACATCTTGTGAAGACAAAAGCTGTGTGTAAGAAACAAATCCTTTTTTTTTTTTTTTTTTTACGTCAAAAAACGTTGCATGGCTAAAATATGAGTCCATAATAATGCTTTTCACTGGAGGAATCAATATTATAGATTATGGACTCGTATTTTGGCCAGATGTGATGGTTTAAAGTTAAAAACATCTTCATGATATATTTGTTTCTCACAAACAAGACGTTTACTGCTGGACTGGTGTGGTTTTTATCAGCTGTTTGGACTCTCATTCTGACGGCACCCATTCACTGGTAAACAAGTGATGCAATACTAGCTACATTTCTCCAAACCTGTTCCAATGATGAAACAAACTGATCTACATCTTGGATGGCCTGAGGGTTTTCACTTTTAGGTGAACTGTTCCTTTAAGTGTTTGGCTTTGTTTCGAATGCCTCGAATGCTGTCATATCGCAGATGTGCGTCTTTCTTTTCATTTGTAAGAGTGTGATGCAATGTTGATCCACCCTGGTGACTAATGCTGATCATGTACTGTACGCTGCATGGGAAACGTTGGGGATGGCAGGGCTGAATGGAATAATAGCCGCTGTTGATACTGGAGTGAATATTAAGACTCCTGTCAGCAAAGGTGGGAAGCCGTGCAGGATATGAGGGCAAGGGGAAAGACGTGTATAATGAAAACCTCTGGATATGTCTGTTATGATTGTAAAGTGCTGCTGACACCTTCCCAGAGACAAAACAAAGCCGTCAGGAGCTTGCCAAACGTGTGGGAAACATTTGTCTGGCGAATCATAAAAGTGTCCATTACAGAGATGCATCTGAAATCTGTTAGACGGCACTGTGTGGCTTTTATCAAACAAGTAGAAAGTGTTTGGGGGCCTTTTGTGGAGAGCATTTTTTGCAATCAGTGCACATTTACACGATTATCTACTCTAGATTGCTATGAAAATTACTAGAGAACACACACACAAACACAAAAGTAATTAATAATTTTTTTTAATGTTTCTTTTTATTTATGTAGAAACCAAGTTAATAAAACATAGATCAAATGAAAGTTTAAAACAACATAAAAAGATTCGAACAGGTTTAAGAACAAGTCTTCAGTGTGTGATGCTTTGTATATTTTGCATATAAAATAATACTATTTAGATTGATTTATAACTTTTACTTTATATTTTTATACATGTTTGTTACATTGCTTTTAGCAGTTATTTTATTATTGATTTATATACATTTATTTAGTATTTAACATTACATTCAGTATTTTCGAATTATATATATATATATTAATAAAAATAACAGTTAATAATCTTATTGTTTTAAACTTATTTAAGTTTTACTTTAACTTTAGATTAAGTTTTAAGTTTTTCTTCTAACAAAATGTTATTTTATTCCAGTTTTATTTTTACTAAAATCTAAAAAGTTAACATTAATAATCCTGGTCTCAATCAATTTGTTTCCTTATTATTTATGCTTTCTAAAAATGTTTCTGCTTTAACATCATTTTATGATTTATTATCCACATATATATATATATATATATATATATATACAAAATTACAAATAAATCACAGAGTAGGAAAAAACTAACACAGTAATAGTAAACAAAAAGCTTTTAAAACGTTAAATAAAAAAAAAACAATAACAGTGCTTTTTTATTGCTAATTTAATTGTTTTAGAGAACACAATCAACATTTAATCGAAATGTATAAATAATATAAAAAATGTTTATCCTATAGAAATTTGTAAATATAGACAATATTTCCTATTTAATAATATAATATAATAATATAAAATAAAATGTTAACCAATATATACTTTGTAAATATAGCCTATATTTGACTGTTTATTCATCTTTATGTTAATGTTTTTATTAAATGTAAAACATCAAAAATTCTTGTTGGTTCGGAGCTCGCTGGACAGAGAAGGTCTGTAGTTAGTAAAAAGGCAGGTTAGGTCTGATGCTGCGCAGGTGCGTCACGCGCATGCCGTATATAACAGCGCGCGCAGGCGCGTCGCGAGAGAGACACAGTTCTGAATACAGAGCGCACGAGCGCAGACTCGCGAGACACAGCCAGAGTTATTAACCACACAACACACGAGTATTAAACCATCATGCCGGCCACAGAGAAAGACCTGGCGGACGACGCGCCGTGGAAGAAGATCCAGCAGAACACGTTCACGCGCTGGTGTAACGAGCACCTGAAGAGCGTCAACAAACGCGTCGCGGACCTGCAGCTGGACCTGAGCGACGGACTCCGACTCATCTCTCTGCTCGAGGTGCTCAGCCAGAAGAAGATGTACAGAAAGTACCACGCCAGACCCACCTTCAGACAGATGAAGCTGGAGAACGTGTCCGTGGCGCTCGAGTTCCTGGACAGAGAGAATATAAAGCTCGTGTCCATCGGTGAGTTCAGCTTCTTCTGCTCGCTGTACCCGACGAGAGTTGAGTCAAAGTGTCAATAATACACGGTTAACCCTTTAGTAGCCTACCATTGTATCGTGCTACTAATTCGTATTAATGTAACGTTACGTTGGTATTTAGTGTGAACACCAGTTCAGTAAATTGACACACTTTTGCATTTGGTGACTGGGAAAGGGGTTCAATTACTATAAAGTACCCCTATAAGTGACCCTGGACCACAAAACCAGTCATTAGGATCAGTTTTGTGAAATTGAGATTTATGCAACATAAGCTTTCTAGTGATGTAGGGTTTGTTATGCAACTATTTGAAAATCTGAAATCTGAGAGGGCAAAAAAAAGTTGTCCAAATTAAGTTGTTAGCAATGCATGCTACTAATCAAACATTAGGTTTTGATATATTTACGGTAGGAGATTTATAAAAAATCTTCTTTGAACATGATATGTACTTAATATCCAAATGATTTTTGGCATAAAAGAAAAATCTATAATTTTGACCCATACAATGTGTTTTTGACTATTGCTACAAATATACCCCAGCGCCTCGAGACTGCTTTCGAGCTCCAGGATCATATATAGGTACTTTAATGTGAACCAGATGGAATGCATTGATATTTTATAGTAGTTGTAAGATTCATTGCACACTGATGGTGTCGTATGTTTACCACAGTACTAAAATGCATGTCTTTCTATTGTTTTGTATGCGTTTAATGACTTTGCCATTGTATAAACAAAAAAAAAACACTAGAGATTTAGAAGTGTTTTTGCTGTTATATATTGCAAAGTTGGTCAGTTGCTAAATCACCATCATATTCATCTACCATCGTATTTATTGCCAGTTATAATAGGATTTATTACGATGCTTATCAAAAACAGAATGAGTGTGGTGCAATATCTGGAAAAAAAATTACTATTTCTGTATTTTCTATCTGTTGATTGATCTGTGGTTTACAATGGATGTGTTACATGGAAGTACCCCTCAAAAAACATATTTGGTTTGTGTCGTTGCATCATAAACCAAATGCATCTTTGCGCATGTTAAAGAGCTGTTGAGATGATTCATTCACAGCAGATAAAGAGATAACGGCCACCGAGTGTCTATTGAGTCTCACTAGATTATCAGCCTCATCTCTGCTGGTTTTCCTTATTTGGGCCGGCGTGAGAAAGTTGCACCATTTAATTGCATTCTTGTGTTGATCCAGATTTAGAAATCTGGAGACTTTCAGGATTCCAGAGGCTTAAATATTAAGATGTAGTTCCACTATGCTTGTGTTTGGTGTGAACGCCACACCTTTGACTGGTTTGGGACCAATCCAAATTCACCAGGCTGCGTTTCTTACGGCTTAATGTGATTTCTCACGCTTTCGCTGTTGTTTTACGTGCCAGTGCTTGTGTAAACCCTGGAAATAGATTATAAACCTACATCAAATCTCAGAACAGGTGCTTACTGTCACTTCTACAGTCGGGGTGAGGACTTTTCCTCCATATTTGGCAATCGGTTGTTTGCAAAATGCATGCAAACACTGTCATGACAACGCCTAATCTGATTTCCGTGCAGTTCCTGCCCGGTTACGTATGTTTGTGAGCAAATAAATGACATCAAAGTTCACGTTTGTGATTAAATTTGAGGTGTGAGGGCGTGAACACGTGTCAGGCTGGACTTCCTGTTGTATGTTTCTGTGCGTCTCCGAAGCAGAGGATGAGCTCTGGGATGTTCATCATTCTTTGCGTAGAGATTTTCCCAAGCTTGATGTGTCTTTGGAGAGCTGTGGCGTGTCGATGCAGTGACCTAATCACCAGTCACTCATGCACTGCATCAGACATCTCCATTCATCTGAGGGAGAGGGAGTAACGTGCATTCAGACCTGAAGGTGATAAGATAGAGAGGATTGGATGGACGACAAACTTTATCAGTACAAAATGTGCTAAAATATTTTTTAGCACACTTATTTTTCCCCTGAGGCTTGACATTTGTTGTTGGTTTTGTGCTGGGACCACGTTATTATTTTTTTAATGCCCTGTTTTTGCTACTGTGCCTTTAGGAAACATGCCTTTGCATGGTTTGTATACAGCTGCAAATTTGTTGTTAAATGAAATAACATTATTTTTTTATTTTATTTTTTATAGCATTTTTTTTGTCCATTTTATTTGATCATTTTTATTTTTCTAGTTAAACATAATTTCTATTAGAGATGTTCCGATACCCTTTTTCTCTTCCCGATACCGATTCCGATACCTGGGCTCAGGGTATCGGCCGATACCGAGTACTGATCCGATACCTGGGTGTATATCTGTATATACAGCTGTATATACTACTAGCCCTGTGTAAATTGCTAGAATTTTTTTATGGTGTGCTTCAGACAGATCCCTCAATAAAACATGAACAAATACATGGTGAACTACTGTATTTATTACAGTATTTTTATTATCTAACATGAATTTGACAGTATTATTTATTTTCTTATGCAAAAAAGAACTTCAAATGCAGCCAAAAATCTAACACCGCAAACTAAAAAAGGTATTTAAGTTTTACAATATAACTGTATAAAAAAACTGCAACAAATAAGTCTAGGAATATAAAAAAAGATCTATTAATCAGATAATCAGATAAAGTAAAAAACAAGTAAAAAACAAGCAACCATCTAGGCATAATTATTATTATTATAGAGATGTATTATTATTACTGTAGGCTACAACAGTAGCTTTATATATTGTCAATTTACTCATGTAAACCAAACATTTATTTTCATGGGCTGCCATGAAGATCTTTGAGTGTCTGTGTTTATGATATGACAGTATTCTCAAATGAAACGGTAAATTCTCATGAAGTGACGGTTTATGCGTTCGTGTCCTCATGACACACAGCAGAGACTACAAAACAGCGAGCTCTCGCGCATCTGTGCCAGTCACCCACAGAGATGTAGATTTTGCGGGAGTAATATTTAAATAGTATTTTGCAGTTTAATATTCACAGACACTAGTATATATTCGGCTACTGTCTGGAGCCCTGCGTTTTGACTTACACGGAAGCGACTGAACGCAGTTGCCGGTACTGAATATACTCGAGAGTCTGTAACTACCGGTACTACAGAGACATACTGCTAACCACTGATCTATAATATAGTAGCGGCTTCACTGTCTTTTGGCAGTTTAGAATGTGATGAGTGATCCAGTCATATTTAGATAAGGGCTGCTAACGCGTTTTCATTTCTTCTTCGCTGCTCTAAACAGGGGTTGCTTGTGGCAACACAGCACAACTTCCTGTGTTTTCAATGCATTTTGAGCAGCGAAGAAGAACCGTGCAGCGGTTAGGCAAAGCTTGCGGTCATAACTAGGTCTTTTTTAAGAAAATGGTATCGGATCGGTATATGGGTTCATGTACTCGCCGATGCCGATGCCAGAATTTGTTGTGGTATCGGAGATATTTCCGATACTAGTATCGGAATCGGAACAACTCTAATTTCTATTTAAATATATTTTATCATTTCACTTGTATTTATTCCTATACAATGTTAAAATACATTATATATTTTTTATATAATATTTAAATATTATTTTTCATTTTATATATTTTTTTGTTTTTCATTTTCAATTATTTAGCTTTTTTTTTTCAAATAATTTTAATTGATTTTTAATATTCGATTACATTTTTTTAATGTATTTTTTAAATAATTTTTTAATTCATTTATTTCACTAGAAATTTATATTTTTTATATATATATATTTCTAACGGTGATCCTTCCAAAACAATTTAACCCTTCGATTGCACAATAGGCGTGTAAATGGATCTTCCTGTGTTAATGCGTTGATCTGTATGAAGGATCCAAGTGGGAAGTAATAAAATAACAAAGTAAATTAGATTTCCTTATGAGTCCTTTATTGAATACTCTTGGTTGTGTTGCTGTTTTTACTCTCTTACAGTAGTTGTGTCACACAGGACATGCATGGAGAAGCTCTTTAGTTGGGGATTTACACAGACACTTCCTGAATGACGGTATCTTCCGCTCCAGAAACAGTCTGGTGGGGCGTTTTTCATTCGCACACATTTGGAAAGGTTGAGCATTATCGTGAGGTTCAGTGCCCAGACTTTCCACTGTTTGGAAGGGCAGCGGTGTTCAGAGATGGGTGAGAAGTCCCAGCTAAACAAACACGAGAAGGTCACAGCGTCCGTCTGCTGTTTTGAGCGTAAATCTCACCGGGTTACATTTGCCAGTGTTTTTGTTAATCTCTCTCTAATGTCAAAGACAAGAAGACATAATCGAAAAGGTCAGCTGAAGAACTTTTACAGCCTCTTCTAGTCCAGAATAAGCTGTAAAGTGGTTTCTAGCCAGTTCCCATGTCATTTCAGTCCTCCTTTGTGCTTTTTTTTTGTTTTCCCCTGGCCTCTGAGAGTGTGGTCTGACGTGATGGCTATATACCGTATCAATTTGGTTCCAAAATATGTCTTTGATCATCATGTGGTCATCAGCCGCCCCCCAAATTATCCCGAGTGGTTCTACTGATGTTCTGAAGACGGTTCGTGCTGAGTCAGTCCATTAACTCTGACTCTGCTCTGACATGTGTCCTGATTTTTCCACAGTTAAAGACGTGATTGAAGGCATGCGGGAGGTGATTTAAAGTGTCTTTAGGGTCGTTCAGCATTAGTTTTGTGGGATGAGGATGTGCTGAATCATGTGCACTGAATCATTAAGCGTCTTCCAGTCTGTATTCTGGGAGGTGATGCACATTTGCAAATCTGCTGAATTCAAAGTAAATTCAGTTTGTCATTCACAAAACTGATGCTTCGTTCCCTCTTAGACAAGGATTGTTTGTTAAAGTGAATCAAGTTTACATGAATTCAAAATTATTTCTATTAATGGTTTGTTAGGAGGACATTATTTGGCAGAGATGCAACTATTTGAAAATCTGGAATCTGATGGTGCTAAAAAATTAAAATACTGAGAAAATCGCTTTTAAAGTGGTCCAAATGAAGTTCTTAGCAATGCATATTACGAATCAAAAATGTAGTTTTAATGTTTAGATATTTTGTAAAAATGTCCTAATAATTTTTGGCATAAAAGACAAATCGATCATTTTGACCCATAGTGTTTTTTTGACTATTGCAAAAAATGTACCCGAACTTTGTTTTGGGGTCCAGGGTCACCATATGTTTTATATATAAATCAACTTTGTTTGTGGCAAATATATAATAATAAATATGATTCTACACTCACTCACGCAAGCCAAATATATTAAATAAACACTATTTTTGGCTTCTTTCTTTCTTTTTGTAATTCAGATTTATTGTGCAGTTCTTCTCAATGGTAGTGTTACAAGAGTTCGGCTCACTGCAGGAATGGAAATTGCTGTGCTTCTTCTAAAAGCTAGCAGCTCAGCGATGATGTTAGAGAGTCTTGAGCCTGGAAGATGCAGAAAGCTTGTCCCGCTCGCATCTTCTGCTCTCAAGCTTTAGCTCTGCTCGTGCTCACTGGTGTTTTATGTCCTTTAATCACAACAGCAGCCTCAAGCCACCGCAGGCCTCCCTCAGAGATCAGCTCAGACAGATTCAGACTGTAATCTGTTCAGAAAGTCCTGCGTAAACACAGTCTGCTGCTCTTTCAGTTCCCTCTTGATTCACTTCTCAGTGAGACACGTGCTGCATGTAGGCCTTCTTCACTTCGCTTTGACCAAACGTTTTATTTCTATGTATCAATATGACTATAAAATAATATTAATAAGTAGCTGTACTCTAAAGTATATATTCAGGTGTATATCATTGACAGAAATCACCACTTTTCTTGGCATAGTAACTTTTTTTGTCATTTGATGTTTGGCCAAATATTTGGAAATAATAATAATTTTACTCTAAAATAATAGTGTATATAAGATTGTGTTTTTTGTTGTTTTTGTCGCTGTTGTATTGATTATTATTATTATTATTATTATTATTATTATTATTTCTAATTTCCACTGTAAAATAAATTGTGTATATAGGAAATGTATTATTAATTATTATTATTATTATTATTATTATTATTGTTATTGATATTTGGTTAAATGTTATAATAAAAATATTTTTCACTGTAAAATAATTTATTATTATTATTGAAATTTGGACATGTTGGCAATAATGAAAAAAAAGAAATTATTTTTAACAAATTATTAATTTTTTCTATTAAATATATTTATTATTATTATTATAGTCCTTTATATTTGTTGGCAGTAAATATGTTGGCAGCAATACAAATTTAATTAAAATAATTTATAATATTTATTGCATTTGCCTGTAAAATAAAAATCAATTCCATAAGAAAATAATTTTTTATTTTATAAACCGTAAAGAGTATAACTGTAAAGTACCAATGCTAATATTAATTTGTTTTTATGTTTTTTCCTTTTCACTAAACAGAAGGAAAACCGCAGGAAAGCCTTTTAAGCTTTTCTTTTGTTCACAAAAACCAGTTTATAAGTGTGGGCAGATAATGATTCAGATTGAGTCTCATCTCGTTGTAATGTTTGTTGCTGGTAAGAATAGCTCAGGGATTTTTGGAGTGTTTTTGTGAAGGACTTAGTCACATCCAAAACTGAAGTTCGTCCGAGTCGCCCAAGATTTAAAACTTCCCCTCGGAGATATTCAGAGCAAATTAAGACGTCTGAATGTGTTCCCAGGGCAAAGGCTGATGGAAAAGCCTATTATTAAAAACTGTGTGCCAGCTTCCCCACCAGAGAGTTGAAAGAGTTTTGTTTGGAGTGGCGTTAAATTATGCTTTAATTTCAGGATCATGTTTAATCTGTTGTAGATCGATTCGGAGCAAAACAAATGGTTTCAGTCAGTTCTTGTGGGCTGGATTGTCTCCTGTCATTATGGTCACGTTTGACTCCGAATGATCTTTAGTTCAGAGTTTCAGAGTTTTTCCTCGTTCAAGACGTTCCCTTTCGGCAGGAGTCGGACCTGTAGAGTAACGTGTGGGATTAGGGGAACTGTTAGTTTCTTTGGCTGTGAAGGTTTTCAGGAGTTGTTCCGACAGGCCGCTGTATGAGCAGATCAGATGTTCAGGGTGTGGACAGTTTCTTAGTTGAATTTGTATTTGTAGGAGAAATAAGGCCTGAAAATATCAGTATTTGTTGCAACTACCATTTAGTCTCCTTCATCCAACAAAAAATGTAATAACATTTTTAGGGCCCTAATAAATCCATTTTATTTTTTCCCAAATTATGTTTTTTCAAAAAAAAAAAAAAAAAAAAAAAATTTTTTTTCAATGGTTTCCATTTTTTCTGTCTTAATTTTCTCAACTTTATTTTTAATGGTTACATTTAAATGTATTAATCAAAAAGCATGTCTAATTAATTAAAATCATAACACTTATACATTTTCACAACAATTTATTAAAGTGTGAGAAAAATGATATGTTTACGGCCCTTTGCAATGTTTTATTTTTTCTTCACCATATGTTTTATTGTTACTTAATTCTGTGTTTTAGCATGTCTAGTTATTTAAATGCATGAAAACAACTACATTTTTTCAATTGTTTCTTAAAATAACCTTTTCTTCATCGCAGAAATTATAGGGCCCTACATTTTAGCCTTTGTATCCTAATTGGTGTTTGACAATGCTTTTTCTGTATGATTATATTAGTTCATTTATTCCATTATATCAAGTTTGTATACGTTATTAGTAGTAATAGTAGAAGTAGTAGTAGTAGTATATTAATTTAAGTTTTTAGTAATATCGATTATGGAAGAGCAATGATTTAATTTAGTAGACATTGTCTCTTATTCTGATGTTTCAGAAATGTAATTTATTCTATTTTATTTCCACATGATTTTTAATAATAATAAAAAATAATAATTCTTTTAGTGAAACTTTAATGTCTTATTACAAATTTTTTAGTAGCAATAAGTCATAAAAAATATTTAAGACATCGTACATAGATTTCGTAATTCAAATCTTCTATATTATTATTATTATTATTATTATTATTATTATTATTATTATTATTATTACTACTACTACTATTACTACTAAATACTGATCTTTTAATTTGAGAAATTAATGCCTTATTTTGTAGCAAATTTTTTAGTAATGATTATAATAAAACAATATTATTTATTAGACATTATCTAACAGAAATTTCAGAGATTAATTTAAATGTAATGCTATTTGATCCTATTTTTATAATAATAATAATAATCATCATCATCATATTATATTCTATTATATATATTTTATATTTTTAATAATAATATTATTAAATTACCATTCTTTGAAATAATGTGAAATTATTAGTGAAATATTAAAGTATTTTGTTACTCATTTTTAAGTAATTATTATTATTTAAAAGTCAAATTGTGGTCTTGGAAATCACAAAATGTTTGGACAAATTGTACATCCATAACACACACACACACACACACACACCAAACAGTGCAGCCTTGCATGTAGTCGGTCATCCTAAACCTGTATTTATTTGTCACCTGGTGATTCTTACTTCTCTGTTCAGGTAAATGCAGGTAATGAAAGCCGTCCATCTCTAGTTTTCCCCAAAGTTATCCGACCCGCTCTGTCTCAGATGAGGCACTGATTTATACACAAAGCCAAACTCTCAGAACTTGTTGTACTGGATGAGTGTAGAGCTTCTGGCCATCAGTTGGCCTTTAACACACACAAACACACTGAGAAAGTGTTTGCATTCATGTTAAACTGACTGTATTAAAGAGATAACCACATTCCCAAGTCCCATTTATTTATACAGCACTTTATACAATACAGCTTCACAGTAATAAACAAAATTACAGTGTAAAGGTTGCAAGATCATCAATTATGAAACCAATTCAATTTATAAAGCAGCTCTACACAATACAATAGTGTCATCATTATTCAGTTCAGAGTTGCAAAGTTCAACAATTATGAAACTTCTGTGAAAGAAACGGTTGTAATTCGCTTTTTTTTCATTTAGCTTTTTGTTTTTGGAATTCTAATTTTATATCTCACAATTTAATTATTATTTTTTTAATTTTATGGTTCTTTTCCCTCCTTCAAAATTCTGTTGGAATTTTGTGGTTTTGACGTTTTCTGAATATTATTAAATTTTTATATATATATATATATTTTTTTTTTTACCTCTGAATTCAGTTTTTTTACGTCTCTCAATTTTAGCATTTTTTCCCCCAATTTTTTTCCTCCAATGATTTTTTTCCCACCTTTTTGAATCATAATGATTTTTTTTTTTTTTTTTACTGAATGAAAATGTGATTGACTTTCATGTTTATATCTCGTGATTCGGAGCATTTCTAAATTGAGAAAAATGTCAGAATTGCAAGAGAAAAGCTAAAATTGTGATATAAAAAGTCAAAACCTAGTTTTAATCCCATATGTAAACCACCTTCAATTGAAAGAGTCGTTTAAATAAGTAGCATATCTTTCATCAATCCGCTAATTAAGCTTCAGATGAATAAGCCACACCTAACAAGATATTGACATGTTGTAATTCGCTGTAATCTGCTTTAGTTTTGGAGTCTAAAAGAAGCAACAGGATGCAGGGCTTCGCTAATGCAACCCTAACCAAAGTTCAGTTCCTCGCACCGATGCCAGAAGCCGCGGATGCAGAAACCTCACATTCCTGCAGCAGAACGGATTGCATCACAGTTTCAGTAATGCGTCCCAGATACTGACATTCTGCCCTCGGTCCAAATAACGAAACCTCAAAGTGGAAAACCAACACGTACGGCATCCGTCAAAAAAGGCGAGACCTTGAGCAAATATTTCAGGGTTGCTATAGAACAACTTCAGCATTAATATTCTCAGTCACGCTGTGTTAAAACATGCATGAGAGCCAGAGAAGGTGAGCTTGCCTAAAACAACCCCAGCTTTCTGTGGGACGTCTGCACAGGTTTCTCTTGCGGTCTGCAGTTGAGTTGGAAGTTAACATCTTCCATTACGTTAAGTCTGACCGCATGAGGTTTTTTTACACCGACTCAACCTGAGGGAGTTGTTTTTAGGTCAAAGCGGGAAATGCATGCATGCATGGTAGCAAAGGTCAGATTGCATTGCTTGCAATGACGCTTTGACCTTCGGGGGCCAATGCAAGGAGCGAAAGCAAACCATGTAATTGACATCAGCCTAAGACAAAGCAATTTCTCTTTCTTAAAGTGACTGGCTTTGCTTCCTAGAGGGAGAAGTTTACAAGCGTCTCTGGTTTCCTCCATGTTATCTGGATTGCATTAACACTTCAGTCACCATGTTGCTCGAAGCGCTCCTTCTGCTGTTCTTTAGACCCGTGCAGTGGGCCAGTATGTGATTTTAAAGTTAATCATTTACTCTCCTGACTTGCCATCTGTGTTAAGACTGCGTCTGCACATCCGATGATCTCATACAGACTTACACAAGCACGCTCCTGAAGCTCGTTTTAACCTCTTCATAGGCATTTTTCAGATGCTTTGACTCTGATGTCATGTGCTTAATTCAAAACATCTCTTGCATGTTCTGCTGCTTGTACTTTGCAGGTCAAATGTGCACCATTTTCAATGATTTGCATTGGGTTTTCTGTTTAGAGGCTGCTAGTTTAAGGTCAAAAAGCCTGTTTAGGCTGTGGGTTTTAAGTCTTTTAAAAGCCACAGACCCCCAAATATGATCATTCTCATGTGAGTGACCCCCATCCTAAAATTTAAAAGGTATTTGTATAGCTTTTTGCATTAAGACCAACGTTCTACTGTTCAAACATAATGTTATAAGTTACAAATATTATTTGGAAAATAGTTTTGTTTCTATCAAGTTCTTACTGTATGCATGCATGCTAACACCTTTTTATTTTTGTTAAATGTAATGCTTAATTTTAGTGCTGTAAAACAATTAATCATATCCAAAATAAGTGTATATATGTATTATACACATGTAAACAAATTGTTTTAATTGTTTTAATCCATTTTTTTATATAATTAAATTTACCTTTTGTTTTAATTTAGTTTTTGTTCATATATATTTTACTCTGATTGTTAATCGGTTTTAGATTTTTTTTTTTTTTTTTTTAATCAGATTAAGTCATTTTAAATGTGTAAATATACTTGTTTTTAAATATTTGTTCATTATTAATCGTTTGTTTTTTTGATCATTTTTATTAAATTATCCAGCTTATGTATTTTTATCTTTTTTTTTATTCCATTTTTTTATATTTTTGGTTATTTACTCATTTATTTGAATGTAATGATATTTTTATATCATTTAGATTTTTCTTTATCTTTGTCTATTTAGTTTTTCTGTAAACATTTGCATGGACTCCCTGCACGCTCTTGCGCTGGTTTAAGGCTGAAATGCATCGTATAAATGCAGCATATAGGATTTGTTAACATGAACTTCAACCTAAGAAGAGTATCACACAGTGGAGCTCCTTAAGCAGTTGCAGTCTCCACCCTTGGGTGTAAGCCAGTGTTTTCTGTGCTTGTGTGTAGGTCGTATTGCCCGGTGGAAGGTACCACAGCTTGTGTTTGATTTACAGTTCAGACTTGTCTGTCAGATCAGGGAGTGCTGGGGATTTTTACAAGCACAAATAAAACCGCAAAACAAAGGGTCCTTTAGAAAAGCAATCTGCTTGTTTGGAAGGCACCCAGAAGGCCAGTCGTGTTTCTGTTGCTATGTGACTTTTCACTGCTGTTTGTCACCGAGAAATAAGTCAAAAGATTTGCGAACAGCTACACAGATTTCCTGCCTACTGTGTTATTTACTTTGGCTTCGGCCGAGCCTGGATGACTTCAGATGTCTAAAAAAGCTTCAAAGCCTTTCTATTCTCTGAGGCATGTTCAGACATTTGGGCTTTACACAAGATTTGCTCATTTGGACCTTTTCTTCGATGCAATTCTCTTCACTCTTTTGCATGTATTGCATGCTATTTTTAGGGTCCTTTGATTGCCATGATGAGAAAATTGCAGACAGATTGACAGAATCCAGTCATGAACTTGGAAGTTACTGTATAATGCAGAAAATATTGGATGAATGAATTAAAAGTAGGCCAGTGTGCTTGAATGAAATGGTGATATGGATTCATTTTTGTTAATATTAAGCTGCAAAAGGACTATTTAGATATGAATCTATGTAGATATGTTCTGCATGCCTCTATGAATGAATGGCACGGTTTCATTTACTACACGTGTACTGAAGCACGTGTGACACTCGCAGTGTTTTCAGTCGCTGTCATCTTCATAATTCATGAGCCTTTTGCCATTTATTTGAGAAAAACTATCATCAGATCATATATACACAGAAACCTAAAACTCTTCACAACAGCCTATCATAATACAAGTTTGGTTTAACTTGAAGAAATTGTGACATGCAGTGTTTTACTATACATCTTGATGTACATTTATGCATTTAGCAGACGCTTCAAAGCGACTTACAGTTCCTGATGTAATGCTACTACTGCTAATAAAATGATTATAAATACTTTATTTTTAAGTAATAATCATAATTTTTATTCAATGTTTTAATTTTAACGGTAAACCCCTTTTGTGCATGACTCAAAGCTTGTTGAATTTCCATTTGATTAATATGAATAAGCTTTAAAAACAAATTGTATTTCAGCTTTTTTTTTTTTTTTTTTTTAAGTATTTATCAATTCAAAATTAGACATGCTTGATTAATAAAATGTAATCAAACTATTAAAATGTAATCCATAAAAATAAAAATAAATTGAAAGCAATAAATTGAAAGCACAGAACTCCGTAAACATAAAACAGAATTAGATTAAAAGGAAACCCTAAAAGTGTTTTTGTTTAAAAAAAAAAAAAAAAAAAAATCATGATTTAAATTAATTAGCCAATGCTTTTTAATACATTTAATTTAGTTAGAATGCATTCCAGAAGGAAAAAATAATAATAATAAAAAAATAGAAGGAATGAAATTTGTAAAAAATAAATAAATAAATAAATTACTGAATTTAGGTCAAATTAAAGCAGATTTCTCAGCACCTCATTTCATTGCAACAGTAATTGGCTGTTTTACAGCACTACTTTGGAAACCTTTGGGCCTTGGCCGACTTTCTCATGTCTGGGTTTTGAGTAACTCTTCTGGTGCAAAGGTGAAAAAGACCCTTTTAAAGCATGAGAAATGTCATTCGGCTGCTCAGGACGTCCTTTCTCTGCCGGTTTCTGCCTCCTCTTGTCTTATATTCCTCTCCCCCAGCTCCTACAATAGACACTTTCTGAGATTACACTGGCTTTCATACAGGAGCTCTTGTGTCCGGCTGGAAGCGGGAAACCCGAGACGTCCACCGCTACCTTCTGCTTTTGCAGGCTTCTCTTGTGCTCCTGTTTGCAATATCGAGCCAAGGATCTGCAGATCCTGAATGTTCAGTAGGGTTTATTGGGCTCTTTGTCATGTGGTTGTTCAGAAGTAATTGAAGTCTTTGACAGGAGAATAAGAGAAATAATTTCAGGTGAGGTATCGGTTTCTGTGCAACCTTGAGCCTGTTAATCAGTGTAATGAGATGTGATTTGCATTGACAAAGTACGCAAAAGTGAGACTTTCCATTGCAAACATTAATGACCACTGTATGTGATGCAGTTCATGCAAATATGGACGACTTCCAATAGGAATCAGCCATTAGAGGTCACATGACCCTCTTTTCTCACAGTGATTGGCTGTTGTGGTGATGGAATAACTTGGCAACCTTTATTATTTCAGTATGTCAGTAATTTTAACCTAGATCCCACCCAGCTGTTCTTGAGCCTGGACAGGATTGAACACGACCATACTGGCCAACTTTAAAGCTGTGGAGGGATCATATTCTCCTCTTCTCTTCAGTTTCAGTGATTTAATAACAAGGAGCTTCTCAAGCCTGCTTTAGTCTTCATCAAATCCTTCTAATTATACTCCACCCTCATCTAAACAGCACTTATTGTGTGCAATAGTAGTCTGTCTTATTGCTTTGTAAACTTCAGGCTAGCTGGTACTTTATATAGTTCAGTTTCAAGTATTCAGTGGGTTAATAAATCACCTGAGATTTGATCAATTATGCACATTTCAGATTAATATGCTAATGCCACAACTTCAGTTTCTCTCGCATTTAAACGTTTTAGTGCATGTCAAACACCACTTGTGCTTCTTAAAACAAATCTGAGCTTCAAAATCAGGCCAACAATATTATTAGACACATCATTATTCATGCATAAACGAATAAAGAAGAGTATATGTTTCTAGAAATTCGGATTGGAAAAACTACTATATTATACAAAAAAAAATTATAATAATAAAACACTATATTGATTTCATTATTATCAAGTCATCATACAACCAAGATGTTTTTTTTTATCCATTCATTACTGCGAAAAATCAAGATATCGATTAAAATCTGAAATATTAATAATAATTCATGCTATATTTAGATGATCGGTTTCATGTTGCTACCAGTTTGGTTTGACAAATGCATTACGTTACTGTTATTATGCTATAATATTTTTGGTAAATTTATTTTTATTTGCATTATAAAAGCTTGGTTAAATTTGTATTCTTTCATTAGGCAACCTTTTTTTTATTGTTTGCATAAATTTGATACATTTTCATATATAAACAAGTTGTTTACATTCTTCAAAGCACTGAATGCAAGTTGTTTACATTAATTTGAGATCAAACGGAGAACAAACGGTCTCATTTAATCTTAATGGTATGAAATAAAAATGGTTAAGTGATGAATATTGATACTGAATGGCATGGCCCAGCACTGGAATCAGTTGGATTGACAGCTGGGTTATTACACCGCAGACTGAAGTGTGAAACTCTTATGTAAAGTGATTGTGTTCTAGGGTAATTTTTCATGCAGGAGAGGTAATTTTAAAGCAGCCTCTCGTGTTGGCCGGCTGTTTTTGCATCCGTGCCACATCCTGAACTAAATCCTGGGATAAGTCCACCAACAAGCCTTCAAACGGCGGAGTGAGATTCAATCAATGCGTGGTGTAAACCATATGACCGGCCGCCTCCCAGCAGTTAAAGTGAGAACATCATCTGTATTTCCTGTATGAGGGTGAGCTCATCGCTCTGGAGTAACACACGCCATCAAACTCAGCCTTTCATCAGTAATAGAAACTCAGAGCTGAAGACAAGGCTTCTCAGAAACCATGTGTTTGTGCTGAAATAAGTATGAATGAGAAATGAGCTGCTGTCAGCATGAATACAGTACAATAACTTCACCACTGGAAATGTATTCATTTATTTCAATTCATTTAAATGCATTTTTCTTACTCTTTTATTATTGAATCTGCAGATTAGGACATAGTCAATTATGCGTCAAATAAAAGCTATTCAAACATTTGTTAATTGACATTAAAACAAAATATTAATGTTAGATTAAAAACTTCCAACTCAAATGTTTTCATACTACAATAACTGACTGGAAGTTAAAAAAAAAAAAAAACTAAAACTGAAATAAAAAATAAATTCAACCTAAATGGTACTATGTAGAATAATAATAAATAATGCAAATGACAATCACATAAAATAAAAGCGAATTCAAAATATTTAAACTATATATTATAATAATCGTCATCTTAAAAACGATTGTAATCATGTATAGTTGTTTAGTGTTTTCATCCTTTTAATTTGATTTAAATCATTTTCAAATTCATTAGAAGCAGCATACTGTAAATCTTAATTATGAAAACAATTAAATTGATTGTTAAAGTATGAACATAGTTCCATGGTTGATCATTAAATATGAACACAGTTGCTTTATTAATATTACTGCATAAATCTCATCCTTAATTCATGTACGGCTGACAAATGTATTGCATTAAATTTAGGTTTGTTGAAACTGTAGCGCAAATGTATTGATGTTTTATATGCAACTAAAAATATGTAAACATTAAATGGATTATTTTCTAAGTGCATATACAGCTACTGTACAAGTATGTGTTAAATGACTTCTGTTAATGATTAGCATATTAATGTGATCAGTGTTAATATGTGAATGTGGGCGGGGATATGTTAATGAGCTTATGGTTTAGTTTTAGTTATACACACATGGTACATTTCAAATGCTTTAACTTCAAAATGGCAAGAGACTTCCTGTTTTCCATTATGACCCTTTAAATAGTTTCAAATCCAAGTTTTTTTTCCTCCCTCCTTTTTCTATTTGTAGCTCTGTAATCTCATCTGAGAACTCGCATGCTACAAATCTGCAGTAATTTGAGATAATGCATTAGAGTAATGGTTTTTTAATTGCGGGTTATTGCAGGCTGTTATTGAGCGCTGGTTTTCCACACTACAGCCGAGCTGTTTCCTCTCTCTGACACAGACCAGAGCCTGATAATAGTGTGTAATCGGAGAAACGCTCTCTCTCTCTCTCTCTCTGTGTGTGTGTGTATGAGGCTGTTTGGTATAAAGCCCACGTTTTTTTTTTTCTCTCTTCTCTTTCTTCACCTCAAACTTGGTCGTATTACCAAAAATAAAATACATTTAAATAAATCACTTCAGCTATAACTAAATAAATCAATAAATAAAATGTAAAAACAATAAGAATATAAATAATAGCAATATAAAAATATATAAAAATTGTATAATAGCTGAAAACGATTGATGCTTTAAGAACATTAAAAAAAATGACATAAGTTAAGCAGATTCTTTATTCTCAATACAAAATGAAAAATATCATTCTTATAATGCACAAAAAAATGTTTTATTCAAAATCATTGCTTCTGTAATGTATTTCTATAAAAATCTAATCTAGTCTATTTACTCAGTCCTGAATTTAAAAGTTTATAAGGAACAATAATATTTTTTATGTTACAAAATGTTTTATTTTATGCGTTATGTAAATGTTTATTTTTTTATATTTAAAAAAAATAAAGCATTTCTATTTTTTTTTCATTTTTTTTATTAATAATCTTTTGCATTTTAGCGTGAAATATGATGCTGACATGTTTTCATAAGACTTTTTTGCTGGCCTAACCAAGGCTTCATGAGAAGGGAAATGTAACGTTGTCCTCTTTTCATAGTCCAGTTAAATCCTGATGTCTAAAGTCAAGTCCTGTCCTACAGTACACGTCCTACTGATTATACTATAGCTTTTACAAAAGTAGAGTGCATTGCAAACACTTTTTGTGTTGTTTAAGTATTTAGCATTAGATCGGTGAAGAGTCCTGATGCTTTAACATCTAATGAAAGCAAACTTGACTGCTGTGGATCCATTAGTGTTCACTGAAGCAGGCACCTCAGGTGTTTAAACTCAAATGAGGGTCATTTCCCTCTCCTGACTGTTTTTCTTCATCTGATATGGGGTTTTTAGAGTATTATGATGTCTGGAGTTTATTTTCCGCAGCCGTCTGTTTGGAGCAGAAGCTGTTAATGATTGTGCATGCTGCATTATGAAGCCGTGACACAATAGTAGTTGGTTTGAGGTGACCTGATGGGACTGTTAATGGAGGGTCTCGGGTCAGAGGCTGCTCTCTGATTGGCTGCTGCTGGAGGGGGGCGGAGACGCTCTCATGGGAAGGAATGTGCTCCTGTATGAAGAGTGTTCCCGTCACAGGCGTCTGCGGATGATGTCATTTCTGAGAGATCCCGCTTCCAAATATTTAAAACACTTTTTTTTTGCTTAGTTTTAAATCAGTCAAACATTTTGATCCCAAACTAATCAATATTAAAGTTTTCAGTGTTTTTTTTTTTCTTTTCTTTTTTTTCTTTATTATAAATAACACTTTTCACAAAAAAAGGACTTTTTTTACTTTAGTCATGTATTTACTTATGACTAAATGGAGGGGAAAAAAATAAAAATTGAAGAAATTTTTTGGTGTTATTTTTTTTCTTTATTCATTTAATTATGACTAAAAAAATAATGAGAATAAATTAATTTAAATAAAAATTAAATTACCCTGTTTTTTGGGAAATCTTTTCTAAAAATGTAAATATGCTCATGAGCATGTAAAAGCAAACAAATGTAAAAAAAATATTTTAAATATAAAAAAAAAATGTAAAAAATCAAGTGACATTATTGTTTTCATGAGCCACTGCATCAGCAGGTTTTGCATGTGTATGTGCAAGCTTTGTTTTCTGAAAATACAAATCTGTAGTTTTGATGCTCATTTATGATCTGAATAAATGTTTTTG